>NW_009733237.1:0-1241 GCF_000703405.1 Apaloderma vittatum | reverse complement strand
TCCAACCCCTGACATTCTGTAATTCTGTGATCTAGATATGTACTCCTACCTGAGGTCAGGGACTGCAATACAAGCAGAGTTAACCCATCATAATGCATTTTAAGTTCTCCTCTTATTTCTGTACCAGTACCTGGCTTCAGCACTCTAAAAAGACTGTTAAGGTCCCGTCACACTCACCCTGCAACTTTCTGAATGGGTATTAAGTAAGAGTTCTTTCATTACAATTTTTTTCCTTAATTCTAGTAGTTAAATAAGCACTTTATAGCCACCCAAGAAATTCTACAATTTTCTGTCATTTTATTCTTCATTCTGTGAGAACTCTGTTTTGTGTCTTCATATATTATTAGGCTTCTATGTCTACTGAATAAACCCCCAAGTTTCCTTTGGAAGTAGTTGAGAATATCACAAGAAAAAAAAAGGCATTAATAACCAAAACCACCAGAAGAGTGTTTCTGCTTGTCAAGCACTGCTCAAATTCTCATCCTATGCGTGCAGATGAAGACAAAGACGGCTGATAGCAACTGGCAAGTCAGCCAGGCAGACAGCTCATGAAATGTTGAATGCAACAGAACTCTTCGGGAGTGATACATAATGCTCGGTTAACCACAAGGCCTTACCTAACAATGAACTTTTGCACAAAATTTAAGTGTATGAGTATTTTATGCTTTATTCCTTAAGGTTAAGATTTGAAGAATGCGAGCAATCCTAAATCTGCAGAAGGCATATAATGAAGGGCACATTCCAGTAAGAAAGTATCAAAAAAATATTATTCCTCAAATCTGTGATAATCTTAACCTGGTCATTCACTGACTCTGAACGTTTATGAGCAGAGCTGTTTTAGGCAGAGACATTAACTTTAGAGAGACACTGTTGCCAATGTAACTGAATTTTCAGTCTCTCAATATGCTTTTCTAACAATGCTTATAAGTAGTAAAGTTAGTATTACAACAGAAGTTCTCACCTTTACAAAGATGACTGAAACTTTTCGCCCCCTCCCTGTAAGTGTTCAAGGCCACGCTGGACAAGGCTTTGAGCAATGTGGTCTAGTGAAAGCTGTCCCTGCCAATGGCAAGGAGGTTGGAACTACATGTTCTTTAAGGTCCCTTCCCATTCAAACCATTCTAAGAGTCTATACTAATCAGACACAAGGAATCAGTAGAACAGAGGAATCCTGACCATAGCATTCATCAATTTAATCAGCATTTAACTGCTGCATTTTATATACCTATATTTCTCCATTT
>NW_009733236.1:0-578 GCF_000703405.1 Apaloderma vittatum | reverse complement strand
TATTCCCTTTAATTTTTAATTCCCTTTAATTCTTTTATCGCCTTAATTTTTTTATTCTCTTAATTTCTTTATTCCATTTAATTTTTAATTCCCTTTAATTTTTTCCTTTTAATTTTTTATTCCCTCTCACTTTTTATTCCCCTTAATTTTTAATTCCCTTTAATTAATTTTTAATTCCCTTCAATTAATTTCTTTCATTTCTTTTTCCCCTCTCGCTCCGTTATTTGATTTTTATTCCCATTTCTCCTGTTTTTAACTCCCGGGCTCGTTTTTCTCCTTTCGAAACCAAAATTAATCAAATTATTTCCCCCAAATAAGCCCCGAAACCGCCCCCGAGGGACTTTTTTGGCCTAAAAATGGACTTTTTGGGGGCGTTTTGCTGCAGGTGTCGCTCTCGGCACCTGATTCTCGGGGCAAAATTTAGAATTTTGGGCTAAAAATTCGCTTTCTTGGAAGCGGAGGTTGAGAAATGAAATTTCAGCACCGGATCCTGCAGGGGTTGGGGCTAATAATTGAGATTTTAGGCCTAATAATTGAGGTTTTTGGGCTAATAATTGAGATTTGGGGCTAATAATTGA
>NW_009733235.1:3308-5678 GCF_000703405.1 Apaloderma vittatum | reverse complement strand
TGTATATAGTATATAAAAATAAAAAATATATAAAAATTCTGGGTTTATCTCTCAAATTCTAAATCCCAAATTTTTAGTTCTAAAACTTCCTAAGCATGTCCTCCTGATTTGGAATTTCACAGAAGCAAAATCAGCTCTTTCAGTTAAATTCAAACACATCTGATAAATATCTCTTTCACAGAGTGCAATGAAAGACATTTGTTTGCTTAATGTTTCACAACTTTTTCACACTCTTTTTTACACCTATTTTACAGTCTTTTCTAAAGAAATGTTGCATATATTTTCTCTGCACTAAATACAACTCAGAAGATGACACTTTATCTTCTTTGTCCTCTATCGAGAGGGATCCCAAAACACAATCTCTTTAAAATCTGTGAGAATATATCATAGTTTTGATATTTCATGTTAATATAGCAAAAATTTTCTGTTAGGACACTGTACTGTTAACTTAATCAATGTTTCTGTGCTGCTAAACCAGCACGTACATGTCTTTTGCACCTAAGACTAGTGCATGGATCCAACAACACAGCCACTGCACTGTTTCTGGTAATTTATTTCTTGTGGAAAGTTTAGATTCCTGTGGAAAGTTCTCAGTTTAGATCTTGCATTTCCAGACTCCTGGAATAATTTTTTTTGTTGTGCTTTTGGGTGTTTTTTTTTTTTGTTTTCTGGTAGGAGAAGCAAACCTCTTAATTTACTCTCCAGAATTGTATCACTAATTTGTTTGAGGTTGGCAGGTCTATCTAAACTGTTTAGGGGAATATGGCATGGTAGGATGTGTTTATTCTGGGATCTGCATTGTTGCTATTATCCACCATGCAGCTGAAGACAAGAAGGTGTACTGACCTTTGTACTGGCATAGAGAAGAAAACTTCTCTATGATATAACCATGAAGGCGTGTGTATTAAAACCACATGGGGTAAACTAGTGTTTTACTGTTATACCTGAGGAAGAAAATTCTAAAAAATTTAGCTAAAGCAACAGTAAAAAAACTTGCACATCATGGAAAATACACTTCAGAAACATGCTTTGCATAAGAACTGAACTTGATTGAAAAGTAAAGGCAAAAGAACTCTAGAAGGTTTAATATAAGAAACATGAAGTCCTCCAGAGAGACAAAAGAGTAAATTCTAGAAGGAGACTTAAGGCTGATCCACCAGTTACTGAACTGATCTATTTCACTGTATTGTTCTTTGTATTTCTTGTTTATTGGGAGATGTGTTTAATAGAATTAAATATTGTCTGCTGTTCTTCGTGGTTATGTGAATCCGGCTTTAATAGCAATCCTTTCTCGTCTTAGTAGTAGATAGTCTTGCTTCCTTATGGAGCTCTGGACAGACAGCTGGAGAAAATTTGCCAGATGTTGGAAGCCTGTTTCTGGATGCCTGAATAGTGTTCAAACTCAAAAGGATATATGCTATCTTTAGAAGGAAAAATTTCAAGAATTTTTGTGCTGTTAGAAACATAGAGCCTTTTCCTATAAATAAATACTTACTGCCTTTTCCTTTTTCATCTCTTACTTTTTCTTTTGATTTTTAGTTAAGCTGCATACTTAAGTATGAAGAAATTCTTTTGGTCAAAATCAGTAACTTTTACTTCAGTCAACAAGATGTACAGTTATCTCATGATGAAACTAGAATTGGTCATATGATCTGAAGCTCATTAATACCTTTTTGAGCATTTAGAACTGTTTGCTGCATATTTCAATCAGTACATAAAGTACCAATCTGTATAGGCTTTTGGAAGCGTCTCTCCACGTTTTTTTTTCCTTATACCTTTCAGCTAACTGCCTTGCATCACCATCCCCCATACTGGGAAACCACTGCTTCCTAACACCCCCTTGCCAATAAACAGCAACACCCATCAGGTAGGTTAGGCAGGACAAGTGGATGGTGCTTAGATAAACAGAATCATGTCAGACTGCTTTACCCCCTTGCGGCAGAATCCTCTCAGTTGCATCATTCTCCCCTCACAAAAATAGCCCTGCATTTCCAGCAGTGTCTTGCTGATGTTTAATCAAATTTCAGACCTAGACATGATGTCTCCCATTTGGTGCTATTGGTTGCCAGTCTCATAAGTGCATTGTTCTTGGAACAAAACATACTAAAAAGCCTCACAATAAAAAAATTAATTGCATGTAATTTCATGCTTCCTTTGCTGCTCTTTCCTGAAAAATTCTGGAATTTTCTTCTGTGGTGAGTCCTCCCTGGGGACAGATCATAGAAAGAAACGAGACTTCACTGGGAGAATGTTAAAAAAACCTCACAGAGGGACATCAGTGAGTGTTGTCCCAAACAACCTTAGTGAAACAACATCTGTGTGAACTGCTTGAAATCACTCAAAAAGAGACAGAAAGCCTATGGTGGAAAG
>NW_009733235.1:0-3288 GCF_000703405.1 Apaloderma vittatum | reverse complement strand
GCAATGACTTTTTTTTTTTTTTTTTTTTTTTTTCTGTGCAGCCACTGCTTCCTCTCACCTGTTTTTTCTGTGCTGCAGACAGGGAAGCCTCTTCAGCAGTTACTGCATGACGAGGGCTCCAGTGGATGTTGTGTCCCTGGTCGTGTGTCTCCAGCACCAAGCCTTCAAAAGCGAGGGCTAAAACAATTAGCCTTGGGTTTGAACTGAGGTTGCTGCAGCCACAATGCAGAGTACTAACCACTGTTTGGTCATGGCAAGCCACAAAGGACATGTCCAGGGCTTTGTGTTTTCTGTCCCCTGTAGCAGAGCTGTGGCAACCATTGATACCTAGCGCAGACTGGCTACAATGTTCCATAGGCTGGCCTCCTCCCCTAGGGTGCCCACTATTGCTGGAGTGACCCCAGGCACCCCGCAGACAAAATCAACGCTGTCAATGGGCAGAAGACAGGCATGAATGTTGTGGTGGCAGAAAAAATATTCCTGTTCCTTTTAGCAATTGCGGTCTGGTGTGGAAATCTTTTGTTGCCTTCTGTTTGGCCAACGTCTATCTTCAAACATACAGAAATTCTGTTCTGCCGATCTTTCTGTTTTCAGCGCCTAGCGACAGAGGAAAATCTAATGAAGGACACTCAAAATTGCATAATTTTCTTAAAAGTTTCTGAAAAGGAAGCATAAAATCTGTAAGTGAGATTTGTTGTAAGTCAGATTTGCTGTAAGTCAAATTTGAACTAAAGTCACTGTAATCACAGCACATAGTACCAGCCACTGGACTGTCACAGCAAGCCAGCATACACGACAGCAAGTTGTGACAGGGTTTTGAACAGACATGACAGAAACATAAGATTTCTAGTAAAACATCAAATATTGACAGAACTGATTCATCAGAGAAGGATTTTCAATGAGACTTGAGAGTTAATATTTAAAAATGCAATCATTCATAGGAGAGTTATTCTAATAATTGTCTTTAATAAAGATGTCATATGCACCATTTAGTCTCACTTTTTAATTCTGTATATGACAGCAATAACAAGAAAAGATTGATAACAGCAAGTATCTTCACAATTTTGTTAATTACTTGAAAAAGTGGAAGGAATTGGTGGGTATACTAGATGGTTGTCCTGCCATTTAGAGAGACCTCATCAGACTGGAGAAACGGGCTCACAGGAACTCACTCAACAAATGAAAGTGCCAAACCATGCATCTGAGGAGGAACACACCCATGCACAGTGAGTCCACTGAAGAGCTACTAATATGATGAAGGGCTGGAGACCGAAGAGGATGAGAGAGCTGGGACTTTTTAGGCTCAAGAAGAGCAGGCTTAGGGGGGATCTTATCGGTATGCATAAATATCTGATGGGAGGGTAAAGAAGATGGAGTCAGGCTGCTTTCTGTTGTATGCAACGACAGGACAGAAGGTAATGAGCACAAATTGAAATAAAGAAAATTCCTTTTAAATCTAAGAAACTGAGAACCAGACTAGGCTGCTCAGAGAGATTGTGGAGTCTCCATCTTTGGAGATATTCAAACCTGACTGGACGTGGTCCTGGGCAATCACCTGTGGCTGACCCTGTTCAAGACACAGTGGGATGAAAGACTTCCAAAGGGGCTGGCCAGCCTCAGAGATTCAATGAAAATAAGATATCTCTGCTTGCAAATTTATTTTTTAAAAAGATTTCTTGAACACATAGCAGTGCTTAACATCACAGGCAGTTGAGCAAAGGTAGTCTATGAGCACCAGGAAATGGGATACTGAAAGCTTGAGAACCTTCCTTGGAAACATCCACAAAACCTGTGTGAGCTGGAGAAGTAAGCAATAAATAGAATTTGAGCATCTTACTACAAAAACATCTAGGGCAACTTCAAGTATCTTCTCCTACACTTTCAGAATTGACAAAGTCTTTTAACATAGCTCTTGCCCAGTGCATGTATGTGTTATATTTTTGCTGAGACTTAGAGGTGCCAAGTCATGGGTGAGAATAGTTAAATGTGTGGATCAGCAAAATTGCCTTGAATTTTCTGGCTTCTCTTTTTGCCAAGGTGAATGAACATGGATTGCATTGTTTCAGCCAGACTCCCTGTGATCATGAAAGAAGAGGTTGGCTAATTTTTCTTCTACTAACCACAAATAACTAAAAATATGTCAGTTTGCCAGTCTATTCAGATTATACTCTTTTTTCTTTCCTTTTTTTTTTAATAACTCCACCCACTGTGGTTGGGTATATGTGCTGGAATAATAACAGGAATATCCACAGTTGTACTGCTAATTAATTCCATTTCTAGCATTTTATCTTGTCCCAGTATTTGAAGTGCCTTGGATTTCATCTGAGGATCTAAATTATTTTAACAGAGCACAAGGCCACATTTCTGCACTTAAACATGTATGTACAGAATATTGACGTTGCTTTATAAAGTTCTATGTGCTAAATGAAAGGCTTTTACATCTATACTACTCATACATGGCTTCACGTTGATTAAATTTGTATCTACTTCATATTTAAGACCTACCAGCAGCCCAGTAATCTTCCTCTGTAGATTCTATCCTCTGTACTTCTCTTTTGCCTAAAACAAACCGTATTTTTTTCCAGAGAACCCAATGCAAAGCTACTGACTGCATGATACTGTGTGTCATGCAAGAAAAAGGGTGATTTTCACAACATTAGAAACTCAAAAGCATATGTGCAATGTTAGTTAAATATGCCTCTACCTATGACTCAGTGTGTGAAGCAGGGTGATCAGGCATTGAGATGCACTGCCCAGGGAAGTGAAGGAGTCACCGTCCCTGGAGGTGTTTAAGGAGAGGCTGGATGTGGCACTTAGTGCCATGGTCTAGTCAGTGTGTTAGTGTTGGGTCATAGGCTGGACTTGATGATCTCAGAGGTCTCTTCCAGCCTCAACAATTCTATGATTCTGTGATTCTGTGTGCTTTTCTAACCATTAAAGCTGACTAGTTGCTGCTGGCACCAAGGGTAAAACTTGTCACATTAGATTGTGTCAGCATGTCTGAACACAAAATATGAGCCTTTGGAGATTCTTTGGTTTGATAGATATTAGTTATGTTTCTTTAATTGGCTGTTGTTGCTAAAATTTAAGAGCTTGATTAATTTGGACACTGAGTTTCCAGTATTGCCCCCATTTAAAAATGATCCGAGAAGCGGCGGTTGGGCCTAATTTGGTAGCAGAAGCAGAATGAACTTGACTGTACTCACAGGTGGTAAAGTTGCCTTACACTAGAGTAGGCAATAGCAATGTCAAGCAAAAGTAGGTTCCAGAATCACAGAATCACAGAAT
>NW_009733234.1:0-9145 GCF_000703405.1 Apaloderma vittatum | reverse complement strand
TAATAATAATAATAATAATAAAAATAATAATCTCTCAGTATCTAACAGATCATGCTGGAAATTATCGATAGTTCTTATGCTTATTGTGTTTTTACACTGAGCCATCTGGCATCTTCCTGAACTTGTGATGAGCTGCCAATGTTTTAACAAGGTGCATTCAGCAAACACCACTTTCCCTGTACATTTGTGCTAAAGCTTAAACTGAGATTCTCTGAGTTAAGGTCTATGGAAGCTATTAATTTGTTTCTCCATTTAAACAAAAATGTTATCTCTTCACCCTAGGCTAGGAGGGAGCAATTCCACTTGACAAACAGGATGTTCTTGCTGGAAAGCTACATTTTCTACCGAAAAGCCAAACACACTGGCTATGTTGCTAGCATAGCACACAGTTCAACCCCTGTGTAATTTGAACCTATAAAGAGAGAAGGTCGTTAGAAATCCCTCGTACTTGGTGAAATCTACTGCACTCAAAAGGAGGGGGGCAAAGCACTCTCTTCTGAAGTGTCTTTACAGTCTCCAGGGAGAATACTCCTTGCAAGACAGGAAGATTTAGCAGGAATCAGAAAGGAGAGTAAGCAGCCTTGGAAGCAGAGAAAGCACCTACCCATCTTTCAGTTTGGCTGTGAGGGACTCCTGACAGCCCTGCAGCTGTTTCCTCAAGCACCTCTTTACTGAAGGCACGCGTGTACTTGTGTGTGTGTGTGTGTGTGTGTGCATGTGCAGGTAAAATAAATTTAAGAACTTTTGTCACCAGAGAAAATAAGCACCAGCATCTCCCTTTGTCAGCCTGCAGCATATCATATACTAGGCTGAGTCCCGGGACTGAAAGCAGCCACTCTCTGTTATTGGCAGCACCACGCAGCTGCAACCACAGCACAGGGAATGTCCCACCTATGCAAGGGCTTCCCCACCACGGCACACAGTTGCCCAGCAGTGCCTGAGCTACCTACCATGACTTAAGCTTCACTAAATGTAGTAAGAAAGTATTACAAACGGGATAAAATAACCACCATCATATATCTGACTGAGAGAAGAAACTGGAACCCAGAGTAGCATCTGAGGTGCGTTCCCTTGCCTGGTGACCCCATCACCCTCTCCTTGACCATGCCATTGCCAGGCTTTATGGACAAGGTGCAGAAGGCTTCTCATCCAGAGGCTAGTTTGGCAGTTTTCAAGGAAATTTTGTGCATGAATCACAGAATCATAGAATGTTAGGGGTTGGAAGGGACCTTGAAACATCATCTAGTCCAACCCTCCTTTTAGAGCAGGATCACCTACAGTAGGTCACACACGAACACGTCCAGGCGGGTTTTGAATGTCTCCAGAGAAGGAGACTCCACACCCTCCCTGGGCAGCCTGTGCCAGTGCCAGTGCTCTGTCACCCTCACAGTAAAAAAGGTTTTTCTAATATTTTTGTGGAACCTCCTATGTTCCAGCTTGTATCTGTTGCTCCTTGTCCTGTCATTGGACATCACACTAGGTGGGTTTTGTAGTTTTCACATGTCACCACTTATTTAGTAGCTTATAAGAAAACTTCTACAATAGACTGGTTTTTAGCTGAAAATAAAATGTTACATGTCTCACCGTCAGCTCTCAGAAGGTGCTCAGGATCTTCATTTCCTTCACCCATATGTTTCAATCATTTCAACTGACTCATAGGCTACCAGGGTCAAAAGCTTGGAAAAAGGATGCAAAATGTTGTGTTCCATGTACTTTCTCTCACCAGAGTTTCCATGGCACAATTTATAACAGGCATTTGGTGGCATTAATGTGATAAAGTAGTAGCCTAGGGATACAATGATACTGTAGTTGTGCCATATAAAATCAGCCTGTGTAAAAAGATATCCTCTACCAGAGACCTGTTTTTGAGAACTGTGCAAGATTAGAACGGCTGGTGCACAAATGATTCTTCTATTTTTTTGGTAAATCGAATATATCCTGCCAAATATATGCCCAAAATGGAGGCTGGAAAAAAACCAAAACAACAACAACCACCAAAAAACCCACAAAGAAGCAAACAAACAACACACAAGACTAAATAGCACATAAAAATCCTTCAGACCTTTACCATCAGAAGAAAAAGAGAGACAAATGAGAGACTGACGAATTCACAGATTTGGAGTAAAATTTTCTGCTGGTATAATCCCCATATAATTCTATGAAGTTCTGTCATTAGAGAATTTCACATTGATGGAAAAGTTTTGCTCAACAGACAGAATTTATTGCTATTTCAATCATCTGTAAGCACATAAATGCAGTCAGTTGGAGTGGGATCAAGTCCAAGCATAAGTGGAGGGAAACAAAATTTTGCTGTTCTCTATTGCCATAGGAAGATATTTCAGTCCCTAGTTTTCCTGACATCTGCACATGAGGGATGAGGGACAGTGAGAGCTTTATGGAAAATATTCTTCCTCAGGTTTTCATCACTCAGAAGGGGAAGGAGTATGTCTTGTAGTTGTGCCCCAGCCTCCCACAAGATGAATATTACAATGTTTTAGGAGAAAGATCTCCTGTAACACACTTCAGAGCACACAGGGAAGAATAACAAGTGAATTACATTTGCACTAGAGGTCCTTTATTCTTTGTTGCTTTTGTTTTGTTTTGAGAAGAAAAAACAGAGGCTCCATCAATACCTGAGCACTGCTAACAGTTCTCATACTTGCACTTGACAAAGCATTTAGTCATTCAGACACTCCAGTTTTGCAACCACTGCCATCATCAGCTGGCTGATTAGCAGTTTGGCTTTCCTTTGACACGAGTTTCATTCCGAAAGTACCATGATAAGGGGCAGTTTCAAAGATTTGTGTTCCTTTAAAAACGTTTTTGCATTTTCCTCTCTTCTGTTAATTTGCTAATTTTTTTTGTGAATTTGCTTTACCTATATTTCATGTGTCTAAGCTTCTTCCATTACCTTTCTCAGATGAGATGACAAGAAATGAATGTAATAGTTTAGCTGAGAACATCCCACTGATATATACAATAGTTTTACATTTTTCTGTGTTATTCTAATGTTATATCTGCATTTCCAGCTATCACATCACACTAAGCAGATGTTTTACTGGGCTGTCTATGGTATTTCCCTGCTCTTTCATCTGAGTGATGATCGAGAATCCAGCACCTCCTAGGAGCTTTTGAACATGCACTGTGTTGTTTTTATCAACCCTGAAATTCAGCTTTTTTGATTACCTGCATATTTGTAAGGTCTCTGAATCATTCCCCTTTAATACAGAGAGACATTAAAATCTGAGCCATCTGTCAATTTAATCACCTCACCATCATTTCAAGTCAATTGTTTCAAACAAGTTTCTAAGAAAAGGCCTAAAATTTGTTTGTGCAATTACTCTTTTTGTTCTTCTCTCCACTAGTTCTTTTTTCTTTCACATTTACTTCTTTTCACCTTTGCCCATTTAAGCTTAAAAAAGTTTTCCCAAATGTTTTGCTGCTCCCCTTCAACAGATGCAAGGAAGAGAAAATTGATGATCACTGAATAGGTAACACTTGTCTTTGTATTAAATAAAGTCAGCATTTTTCAACAATTTTAAAATGTTTCTCCTTTAAGCTTATGTGCCTGCAGTATGTGTGATGTTGTAGTAGTGCCGTGAGTTCTGAAGGTGCTGAGTATTTTGAATCTAATTTAAATTAATAACAATAATCATTATGTTTAAATGTACTTAAAAGAAATGTCCAGCTGCATACCAATTATTAGTCATTTGTAGCTGGAAAAACTACTGAGACTTACAGCAAAATCTTTCCTCTTTTTTGAGTTAAAAACTGCACTATTTAGTTTTGATAAAATAAGTTACATAGTAAGTTTTAGGACAAGATGGACAAAAGTCCATCTATTTTTTATTGTGGCCAATGCAAAAAAAAAATCTCAAAAATATAAGTCTTGAGGGATGCAATGGTTGAAAATATTGTTCAAATTTCATGTAATTAGTTGTATTTGAACTGTCTCTAATTTTGGAGAAACTTAGGGGCTTTATGGAAAGAACAAGCAAACAATTCCCTCCAGCAGGCCAGGTACTTATTTCCAGGCTCCAAACAACCTGGGCTTTATCTCAAAGTGCACACAACAGACCACATGGCACTCAATTCATCTACAGACCCACTGCCTTGCTTGTTAGAATGGCATTATATTTTACTCCAAATGAAAATAAAGTTTGATTTACAATCATAATAACGATCATTTATGCAATGTTTTTCAAGTAGGGATGTCAGAGCATAGGATAAACTCAGAACTATTTATATAGGAATTGCTTTGCCAGTATGTAAGCCCACCAAAATGAAAGGTGATAGCCTTCAAACAACAGCTGAACAAATATTATCCAACATATACATTATCTTAATTAATTTTTACCTTTTTTCTCAACTAATTTATTAGAGTAATTTTTCTTTTTGTAGTAATCAACCAGCTGCATAGCTCCGCAAATATTGCTCATAGAATAAATCACTTGATGGATAACGACGATTTTCATAGAAACATTTACTTGGAAAATATTTTTTCTGATAATTGAGGAGCTCAGCTTTCAAAATCATGCAATAACATTGCATAGCTATTCTAGACAAGCATAAAAAATACCTTTAAGTGAAATTATAGGAAGAATTTTACGCAGCAGGAAGTAATCAGCCAAATGGAAATATAGCCATAATGGTGAGATTAACACTTTTATCTGGTGAGAAGTTGTCCACGTTCTTTAATTGTTAGATATGCTCTCAGGTCTTGTCTTATATCTCATCAAAAGAATCTTTAACCAGGCCTAAAGAAATTCTGTCTTTTGAAAAGGCTTGGCTTGCACAAGATTTTAGCTGAACAAATCCCATTAACAGCAGTGACAGTCACTCATGCCCCAGAACAGAAACAACCACGTAGCTAATGTGCAAGTTTGCTCTCCTCTGAAAATGTGTAGACACAAGATAGAAAGGAAACAGCTTCTTCTGTCACAGATACATGATTATCTTAAAGTATCATGTACCCTCCTGGAGGGAAGGAAAAGATAGAAAAGAGAGGAAGGAGGGAAAGGAGGGAAGGGCAAGGAGAAGGGAGAAAACAGGGAAATAAGGAAGATGGATGGACAGAAAAGGTTAAATTATAACAAAACAAAGGTCACCACCAATACCCTGTACCAAATACACCTGCATTTTGTGTTCCAAAGGAATTCTTTGGGCTGCCTGCCCTCATCATTTTTCTTTTGAAGTTCTTTCTGGAATTGGCTCTTGTCTAAGCAGTTCACGCATCCCTATAGAAATACTCAAAAATGGAGCAAGGTGTGAGGAGGAACAGAAGATTAAGCAAAGCTACAGAAAATACCCATTTACTTGTCTTTCAAAGGCAGTAGAAAGGGAGTCCAGCACATCTTTATTCTTCTGTGAGAGGACACTATTGTTCATCTTGTTCTAATTATGAAATTTGAACTTAAAAGGAAGAAAGAGAACACCCCTCTGACAGTGCACAGTACATATTTTCTGGAAATAATTTTTCTAAAGATATATGTCAACCCTATGTATCCAAGACTGACCCAAAGTAACACACAGAAGCATTTGATACAATCTACAAAGCTGTACTTCTTGATCTATTTTTGTTCCAGACAGATTAGAGAGCTGCATGGCAGAAGAAGAAAACACAGCTAATCTTTCGTGACTGCTAGACACTGCTGCAGAAGTGTAACTGCAGGACCAGAAACTCCATGAAAAGAATGCCACACCATTTACTACAATTCAAAATGAATCTAATTATTCCTTAATCATATTAAAGGGCATGTTCCTCAAGCACAAATAAAAAGAAAACTGTAAGAATTGGGTCTCCGCTAAAAATCCATGCAGTTTGTAGAGTGAATCTTTCCTTTAAAAATAACAATATGTCAAGAAAACATTAAAGTTTTTCAACTCCTACTAGCCATGGGTCTATTAACATTGTCATCTCCAACTTCCTTCCACAGCCCAAAGAAGCAAACTGTTAGAAAACGCAATCATTTCTATTAGCCTGAATTCTAAAGGATGGGGAAAGAAGGGATGGTGTTGTCCAATTGTCTTGAATAAGTCTGACTTCATTGCTTTCCAAAGGGCTCTTCTGCAACTCTTTGAATCAGACATAAGCAGCACTTTCATTACTAGGTAAAGTGTTTGAAAAGAGGAGATACAAAAGGGCTGAGGACATTAGCTCAGAGTAGGGTACTTCTCTCTTCTGTCTAGTAACAGTGACATTAACAGTTTTGCAATTCTTTCTTGTAGATGTTTGGCTTGGAAACAATAACATCTGCAGTTTTTAAAAGCCGTGAAGTAAAGCTTTCATTAGCTATTGCACACCCAACAATATTTCATGACAGTGTGCTCATCTGCTTGGTCATTTCCAGCGTTTCCAGAGAGTTAGACAAGTGGGATTTTTTCCTTTCTCTTACTCTTCTCACCCCTGCACCCAAAACAGACTGACTTTAACAGCGGCTGGGCTACATTGTGAGGCTATTACTTGCAGTTGAATGAAAATTAGTTTCTTATTTCTGTTCCCCAATTTTTGGCAGACTCTCAGTCACATAATATCATCCAGGATTAGATCTGCCTTGATTCTGCACTGTAGTGAAACTGGCTGTTTATTTACCCCTTCATTCTGTGCACACAAATATGAGATTCACGTACCTGAATCCCGCTACATGCTGGGGCTGTGTACCTTGCAGTTGTGTGCTTTACATTTTCTTTTCCACAGCAACCCAGTTCACATTAATGGGGAAGAATACAAACCTTGGCTTTTGGCAAAACATCCATAGAGGAAGAGTCTCCTCCAACGATTCTGCACTTGAAGGTTAGTAACTTTCATTACCTTCCATTGATCATGTTTTCATGAGAGGAGCAGTGGATAAAAAACACCTGTTTTTTCCTGGCTCTGTGTCTGAATATCCTTCATAAAACCTGAATTACAAGCCTATTCCATCAGTCTTAGTTTGGAGTCAATTTGTCTTCTACTGGGTACATGTGATCCATATATTATTCTTCCGTAAACATCTCTTGCAACTCCATTGAATCAGGACTTTGCCAATCAACTTCCTGGAGAACATATTTGTACTCCCACAGAATAAGTTGAAATAAGTTAATTTGTTTTTCAAAAATGAGAGGCTCTATTACACAAGCTTTAGACAAAAGGTGCCTGGTTGAGTTGGGGTTGCGTTGCAGTAGGAACAATTTATATTTTATTGTTAAAATAAAGAAAACAACAGCACTGCAAAACTGAGAAAGAAGCTTTAAATCCACTTAGTGGGATCCAAATGGGGAAATTTTTATCTACCTTTAGGTAGACAATGGTGCAAGATAACTGACTCCCTTCTATGATATGAGGGTGAAAAATCTTGTATTTTAATTGCTACAGAGCCCTTCTCACCTGTGTTTGTCTGTGCAGGGCTATAGCCCTCTTCATAGCAGCCAGCGCTGGTTTTCCAAGTGACTGTCCTGCACAGGACATGTTGCAATGTCTGGACGTATTCAGAAGGGCCTTCAGGTCTCAGAAGAGCTACTAACACAAAAAGCACCTTATCTAAATTCCAGAGTATTTGGTCTATCTTGGGCCACTGTGACTGTGTAGGTGAAGTGCTTGATTACTGTTGTCCTATAAAAACAATTACAAGCTGCTAATGTTTGACAGTGCTTGTATCTGTTATTAAATGCTCTTTTTACTCTTACAGATATGGTCCACCCCTGTGGAAAGAGATGAGAAATCACAATCGTCCTTTCCGAAGTTCAAACTCCATTTTACTCTGGAATGAAGAAGGTTTTGATAGGAAGATGGTGTGTGATAGAGATAGCTCATCTGTAATAGATATCACTGGAGTTTCAGTTACATTCCTGACCATGCGGCGTAGCCGACCTAGTATCAAAATCTCATACCTTAAAATGGAGGTTTCCTATTTACTTTCCAAATCACCCTGTCCTTAAAATGCTCGTAAAAAGCTGATACAAAACAACTTAAGGAGCTCTGTGACACCAGCATAAATCCCTGCCTTCTGTAGGAATAATATCAACTCTAATTATAAGCAATTATTATCCCACACACAGTCTGAATTCAGAATAAAATTATTTAACAGAAAGTTTGATTTGAAACAATTTAAAAATGTGAGGTATATTTAATTATCTATAATATGGTAGTGCTCAGGAGCATCAACAGAGATAGGGATCTTGTTGTGATATACTTTGCAGAAACACATGTCAGGAGACAGTTGCCTCCATTTACAGTCTAGTTGAACAGGGTGGCATCAAAGGAGAAAGGGAACAAATTAAATTATTTGACCCTCTCCAGCAGCTCCAAAGTAAAGTGGACCTCTGTCTCTTGATTCTTCTTTCAGCCGCTACTTTTAGGCCCTCACTGCCTTTGCACTGCATCCTGACAAGCTCTCAGGATGGATACATCCACAAGCATCTATACATGACCAAGTCAGTGATATGTGTTACATAAGCAAAATGTGCATACACTTACAGTTCTTAAGCATCCCAAAAATATTTGCTTGAACTTAGAGGAATACAACAGTTCTCTTAATCAGGCAGAATAGTCAAATATCTTAGAATCATAGAATCATAGAATGGCATAGGCTGGAAGGGACCTTAGAGATCATTTAGTCCAACCTCCCTGTCATGGGCAGGGATGCCTCTCAACTAGATCATGATACTCAAGGCTCCATCCAACTTGGCCCTGAACACCTCCAGGGAGGGGGTAACCAGAACATCTCTGGGCAATTTAGGGGAGGGGCCAGCCACAACATCTCTGGGCAATTTATTCCAAAGTCTTGCCACCCTCGTACTGAAGAATTTCTTCCTAAGGTCCAATCTAAATCTATTCTCCTTCAATTTAAACCCATTTCCCCTTGTCCTATCAGTGGAGACTCTTGTAAAAAGTCCCTCCTCAGCCTTCCTGCAGGTTCCCTTCAGGTATTGGAAGGCAGCTATTAGGTCCCCCCGAAGTCTTCTCTTTTCCAGACTGAACAATCCCAGCTCCTGCAGCCTGTCCTCGTAGCAGAGGTGCTTCAGCCCCTGGATCATCCTTGTGGCCCTCCTCTGAACACGCCCCAACAGATCCACGTCCCTCTTATGGTGGGGGCACCAGAACTGGACGCAGTATTAGAGGTGGGATCTCACAATAGCAGAGTAAAGGGAGAGAATCACCTCTCTT
>NW_009733233.1:576-4930 GCF_000703405.1 Apaloderma vittatum | reverse complement strand
GGGCTGGAGTTGGAGTCTGACAATAAATTCAAGTTTTTTAAGACCATACAATATAAATCAAACGTGCTTCTGCTGCCAGGAGGACTTGGGGGAGGAGAGCTTCCTTGACTGGCAAGGGGAATCCTGGTTCAGTGGATCAGGAATCACTTTACTATTGAAATATATTGTTCTTCCACAGCTTCTTGATGTACATATGAAGTATATCAAATATATCTTAAGATACATATACAGTCTATCAAAATTATGAAAACAGTTGTAACATACCCGAGCCTAAGAAAAATATAGGCCGTAAATGAGGTTAAGTTTGTTTCTGCCTGATCGTGTATGTTTTTATGTCAAGGTCAAAGATCAGGCAATAGTCTGCCTATTCCAATTAATAAAGGAATTCCAGTTAATAAAGAGGGAAGAGAAGAATTGGCATTACAGTTTTTTGTGCAAAGAGTACTTGATGTAAATGAGAGAGACTGTAAATAAGATAGAAGATAAAATGTAATCACTTACAGTGAGTGTAGCTATGTATTAAATCTGTAGTATATTTAATTCTACTGATGTCATAAACAAGGATAGTCTACAAGTGCAAGGAAATATAAGGCTTAGCAATTTTTTTTTTGCCTGAAGTCAAATAAGTCAGTTGGTATTTGGTGTGTTCGTGTATTTTTTTCCTTTAATATTTGATGTGTTAGTCTTTGGATTGCTCAAAGTGTATGACTGAATTTATCTTTTGTCATGCTCAGCATGATATTCCCAAATGGTTAGGTATTCTGCTGGTTTTGTACACTTGTACAGTGATACATGCCTGAATATAATCTGTACTGATAGAAAATAACCTTGACTTGTTTATGTAGTCTCACTTTAGCAAGGTGTCACCTTGACATCCCTGTTTTTCTTCATCCATATGAAAGATATAAATTAGTTCATTTAAGAACAGAACTACAGAAGAAACCATGACTTTAGGTCAAAAACATGTCAGATTTTTTTCTTTGTCCAGTTTTCCCTCTTTCACAGTGTATTTTGACTTTTTCAAGGGTTTGAAATGTTTTAGAAAAGAAAGCTGCTATTAATGAAACTTATTTTTGTCAAACACAATAGTATTTTAAAGCTGATAGATGAAAGGCAGTTTGGTTGAAAGTCATCCTTTTCCTTTAGACTGGATTCGAGGATCGCAGTAGACTCATTCGCTTTGATACGATGGGCTTTTAACACCTTGTTTCTTAGTATCTATTCTCTCCTTTTCTGCTTCTCTGAGTTTCTGCTCCTCTTTGACCCTAGTGCAGCATCTGGTCACTGTTTTGCTTGGATTTTTGGTGCTGCAGCCTGGCTGCGTCGAGCGAGATCTCTTTGCAGCTGCGGTTGTCTTGGCTGAGCCTGCTGGGCAGAGGGAGAGGGGAAAACACAACTTGTTGGGGGTGTCTGTGTAGTACTGTGGCATTTTTCTTACTTAAACAATTCTTTGTAACCCCATGTCTGGTTCTGGAATAGTCATGCCTGGTTTCAAGTCAACATCCTAAATTCTCCACATCTACCTATGACCATAACCATCTTTTATTTCTGCCTCCTGCCAATTTTCCTCTCGGTACTTTTCTCTAGGAGTAAGAGATGGAAGTATGAATTTATTAACCTGATTTTTTTTTCTTTTTTTTTGGCCATGATTTATTTCACTTAATATTGATGCTGTCATCTCATTTTAAGATAAAATGGATTTTGCAAATATCATTTTTTGCTAGCATATATCTAAAGTAAAAATGGCGCATGTTAATGATCAGGTAACTTAATACTGGAAAATCCAGGTTACTGGAGCTTTTTGTCTGCCTTAGTTGATGCTTCTTTGAGGAACTTTAATTGTTAGTTAAACTTTTTTTCATTAGCTAGCATTGATATGCTTTTAAAATATATTTCTTTTTCCTGAGATGTATTTATTTTTTAAAAATTTTGAACTGGCTTCAGTGGACTAAGTTTTTATTCTTGGCTGAAAATAGGTGTAAATTTCTCTAGAAATAATTTGCTCTACCGTAATGTACCATGCCGAACCTGATAATTTGAATTTCTTGATGCTGTAGATGCATATTTCTTTCAGAGTAGTAGAAGAGAAGGAGGGTGGGGATGGGAGGATGAAGACAGATATTGCTAGTAGGAGTGCTTGTCTTAACAAAAAATAAAGAGAATATGAATCTCTAAATGGCAAAGATGAGTCAGGTGTGATATCCACTCAGAAAGTTCTGATTACTTTTTTCTGTGCTTCATTTTCTTTGGTGAGTAGGTAGAATGTTTTTAAAATATTTGTTGTAGGATAGCATTTTGAAAATACATACATATGATAGAAAATACACATAGCTAATTCATATATATATATACAATTGGAATAAGTATATATAAAGTAAAATGTCAAGTTTTGTTGTTCTGTGTTCTTTAGCAGGCTCATAATTTGAACTTGTGCAGTTTCAACCCATATTTTCTATTCAGAGTGAGAGGAGAAAGAGCTACAAGTAGATATCTTGTACAAATATTGTTTAATGATACTGTTAAGCTTCTTTTGCCTGTGTATTTTTTATCATTTTTATATATTTTGTTCCACATGATAAACAGTTTTCACAAAAAATACATGTTTTAGCTGGGTATGATATATTAAAAGCAACTTTCAAGAGAAAGGAATGCAACATGAATATTGAGATTATGGCATTGGATTAATTCCAGCATTCAGACATTATTATTCTGCTTCTGTAACTGCAAATCTCAATTTTAATTAGTATCTGTGTAAGCATATTATACAACAAGACTGAGTATGTTTTGCATGTTAGTAGAGCCATGTAGACTGAAAAGTAACTGAGAAATATTCCAGAGAGCTACCTTACCACACCCCGTACCTGTAGGGGTAGTAATTATGCAATACTTTATTAATTTGTTAGAATTGCTGTATAATTCTCATTTCATTGGACTTTATAAGAAGACATGATCATTATTGTAAACACCTTTGTGCTAATTTGGATATATCTGCGTATATTAGTTGGTAGTAGTTTCCTTAGTTCTCATTAAATACTTCTCTTTTAATAGAGGAATTACGGAAATTGAGTTGGTCTGGCATTCCCAAACGGGTTCGTCCAATTGCATGGAAGCTTCTCTCAGTAAGTTGCCTTTTTTCCCCCTTTTTCCTTTGCATTTAGCAGCAATAGCGTTTTCATCCCTCCCTTCTCTCCTCCCCTCCCTACTTTCCTCATTACAATTAATTTTGCTTGAGTTGTAATCCATCAGTGATACTTGAAAACGTTGTGTCTAGTTGCTGAATTGTAATGAAAGTTCTGTTCTTTTGCTCAATTTCCAGATTAATTTGTCAAACTGAAAGGAGGACGATGAGAAGTAGTAGTAAATCACGTCAGCTGTATATCTTTCTTTTTCAGCCGAGCTTTGTATGAAAGAAAGGCTTATGTGATAACTGTGGCCTCTTTCAGCCTGTTTTGATGGAATAGTGGAGAGTTCGAAGACAAGCACGTTCGTACAGTTTTCTTGAAAATAGTCACACAGAGGAGGCGACAAAGCCTATCAGTTTCCTACAGAAGGCTTCATTCTGACTTCACGTTAAAGTAACTACAAGAAAGGATTAACACTACTGAGGAAACGCTTTGATAGGATTTTTTTTTTATTATTTTTTCCTGTGGTGGTTTAAGATGAACAAAGCTAAACCGCTGTGGTCAGTTACCTTGTGACATTGGCTCACCTGTGAGTCAGTTCAGGAAGACAAGCTAATTAAAAAGCTAATTACTTGATTGTAGTATGAGTTTTTGCCTAGCTGAGCTGTCTGAGCTTTGCCTGGTGGTCAGAGGATTTTTTGATGGCGGTAGCTTGGGAGCATATGGACTGAAATGCCATGGACCAACATACAGAGATGTTTCAGTTGGACATCAGAGACAAGCTCGTGGGAATCTGGGATTCACTGGGATTGGTGTTACAGAGCTGGATTTTTTTTAATCTCAGTGTTTGCACTACATTTTAAAAAGTTCTTCTGCAAAATTGCACTATGTTTCTCATAGGAATCTCTTTCATGTCAGTCTTTTCAGCTGTAACACTTGCGATGGCAGGCGGTTGTGTATTTTAGCTGTTGTTTGTCTGCCTGTGGCTGGGAGAAGAACTTGTAAAGATGTTTGTATTAAGAGAAAACAAAAATCTCGTGCTGTCTACTCTCCAGAGGCTATGGAAGACACTTGATCAGCAAATCTTCATGCATTTAAGAACTGTTTAAAATTCTGAGTTATGTACACAACAGTTTAGCACTATTGAATTTTTTAGAGAGTAGGCTTAAATAGCTCCGCTTTTTATAGTATAATTCAGTGGGGAATGTAAAGACTGAGACTGATTTCTAGTG
>NW_009733233.1:0-566 GCF_000703405.1 Apaloderma vittatum | reverse complement strand
TTTCTTGCTGATGAGTTCTACTAAATTTGCAGCTTAGTTCCTTCTAATGCTAAATGCAGATGCAGCTTCTTAGTGATGGATATTCAAATACTCTGCTGTAATTGAAATTAAACATGCAGCGTACAATTAATTTTAGTTCTGTTTCCGAAGTTCTTGCCTAAAATTTTGGTAATGAAAAGAGCATCTATTTTCTTTTTTTTTTTTTTTCCTCTTGAAGTTTAGGCTGCTTACCTTAAAACACTCGGAGTAAAAAAAAAAATATGGCTCACTCAGAATTGACTTTGAAACACAGTAAAATAATGCACGAGTGGTGTCCCCCAGGGCTCAGTGCTGGGACCACTCCTGTTCAACGTCTTCATCAATGACTTGGATGAGGGGATGGAGTGCACCCTTACTAAGTTTGCAGATGACACATAACTGAGAGGAAGTGCCTGTCTGCTGGAAGGTAGAGAGGCTCTTCAGAGAGGTTTGGACAGGCTGGATCGCTGGGCCAAGGCCAGTCACATGAATTTCAGTAAGTCCTGTACCTTGGCCGCAACAACCCCCAGCAGCGCTACGGGCTTGGG
>NW_009733232.1:0-1117 GCF_000703405.1 Apaloderma vittatum | reverse complement strand
GGACCGCTGGAGATCCACAACGTGCTTCTGCTTTATTCAGAGCCCGCATTTTATGCCTGCTGCTATCCCCCTCTTCCTTTCTTCCTTGCAGGCTCTGATCCCATCAGGATTCAGCGCTTTATTCCCCTGGGGCACTGGACTTTCCAAGCTCCCAAGTCCCCCCGTGCTTGGCTGGGTGCTCCCCACGCGGGGCAAGCATCCAGTCTGCCAAACGCAGTTGTCATCTCCATGTGCCTTCCCCTCCCCTCTCCATCATCTGAATGAGCTCGGCCGACTTGGGAGCACGGCCGGCCCTAAAAATAACCGCAGCGAAGCTCCCAGAGCACTAACAAACCTCCGCCCTCCATGAGATCTCCTTGGCCCTGCAGAGCAAACCTGATCCCCAGGGAGGAGCAGGGCACTGGGGACGGTGGTGGAGTGGGATGCGTGAGCTGGAAATGAATTTTCAGGGGCTAACAGGGAAGGAGACAACCTGTCCTGACTTGTTTTTGCTGTGCAGAGGTTGCTGTTCTGGTTTTCAGTGCCCTCAGCAGACAGCTTTCCCCGCATCCCAAAGGATGGAGGGGACGTGGCGTGTGGCGACGGCTCCTCGGAGGAGAAGTTTTGCCTTGGGACCAGCTGAGGTCTTAAGCTGCTGGCACCTACAGTGACCTGGATTCGTGCCACCCGCCTTTGCCTATGCTTGCCCGCAAGGCTTGGTGGCCCAGTCCTGCGCAGCGCTGAGCCGTCTCACGTGCCATCTCCTCCAGGCTTGGGGTAGCCAGGTGTGCTCAGGGAGCTTGCGCACGGGAGGGAGGTGCTAACATTGGAAAGTCCTTGCCAGGCTGCTTTAGTTTCGGGAGCTGCGTCGGGTCCGTGGTCCCCGCGTGCAGGGCTCGGTTGCCATCGTTACCGGGTATTTTAGCTCACTGAGCCTCTGCGCTGATGGTTTATTATAGCAGCTTGGGAGGCCGGTGCCAGGAGGGAGTGACAAGGGGGATGAGATCTGCAGCTCTGGGAAGTTCAGAGCAATTGGGATGTTGTTTGGTGTTGGGTTTGTGGGGTTTTTTTTTTGTCCTTCTGCCCTCGCCTCAGTCTCCTCCCTGCTCTTCCCCCTGGAAGTCACATAAATCCCTGC
>NW_009733231.1:0-2912 GCF_000703405.1 Apaloderma vittatum | reverse complement strand
GGGTCTCAGCCGGGGGCTGCCCAGGCGGGCTGGGGCCTTGTCAGCGCTCACACGTGTCCAAGCGCAGCCCAGCAAGCTGCCTCTGTCCTGGAAGGTTTGTTACTGTGGAGAGCGTTTGAGCTCACCTCTGTCTGGTTTCGTTAGATGGGGATAGTGTGTCCTGTGCGTGCTGCAGCCTCCATCACGTGCAGGCAGTAAACTGCTCTCACAGCTCTTTTCAAAAGAAGACTGATCACAAATTCTCTCTGAGAGAATTCATTTCCAATTGTCTGCCTTATTCCAGGTCCTGTCTTTGGCAGCAAGGACAACTTCCATGGACTAGCTATTTTCCTTGATACGTATCCCAATGATGAAGCAACAGAGGTGAGTAGTTCAGGGAGCTCCTTCAGTGCTGAGGGGGCTCTTTCCTCATGGCTTTGTGCTCTGAGCGCTTCACGCACAGACCAAGGATAAGTCTCTCCTTATGTGAGAGCAAGCTGCTCTTCCTGTAAAGGGAAGAGTTTGTACATGCGTTAGAGGAGGTCCTTGCTCCATGTTCTGCTGTTGTTGACTACAGAAACGTTTTCAAGGCCTTTCTGCCTCTGTGTGAGAGGACAGCACAGGGCTGGTGTGAACTCTATGCCACCTTTTAAGTAAAGGTAGTTTAATCAGCCTAAGACTATGAGCATATTCATCCTGAGTATCATTTCCTGAACTTCTCTGTGCATTGGTTACTCATTCCATGTTATTACTGCCCTTATTCTCTGTTTGTGACCTGGATGTGTAAAAGAGAAACTCATGGGCTGGCTTCTTGCTTCAGAATTCCTTATGGCCAAAATACAGATCAGCCTTGTGGGGGCTGATGGTTGTTCTGTCATGTTCTGTAGTTGTAGATCTTGTTACAGCACAGTCAGAAAATGTAACTGGGATAGTGAGATCTATTGCACCAAAACTGTGATACTTAAGTCATGAAGTACCTGGAAATGATCCATCTGTTCTCTTGCTGCTCCCTGGGGAGGTGATTTCTTGCCTCTAGCTGGCCCCTCCTGATGTACATAATGTACTGATGGCAAAACCCTAAGTGTGGTTATGCTGCTAATGTGGGATTTCTGCCCATTCTGGCTCCTGTGCTCTGTTCTTACACTCTGCTCTCTCAGGTGCTTACTCTGCAAGTTTGGGGTGGTCTCTTTGCCCTGGCCGTGCTGTGGGCTTACGAAGGGTCTTGGTAGAGAAGGTTGAAAATGGCTGCTCAGCTTTAGCCAGAATAAGCTCTCTCTCAGTGTAGAAGCAGCTTTATGTGCAAAGTGAGCCTTGATTTCTTTGTTCTGCCCTCCGTACCCGATGGTGCGGCAAAGCCGTGGCTCCGTTGCCATGTCTGGCTGAGATCCCGCTCTCACTGAGGTTCTGACCAGAGAGAGGAAGGCAGTTCTTGGTTTGCAGCTCAAAGGCTGCTGCAGACTGACAGCAGCAGCGCTCTCCTCCCTGCAGCGTGTGTTCCCCTACATCTCTGCGATGGTGAACAACGGCTCCCTCACGTACGACCACAGTAAGGACGGGCGCTGGACGGAGCTGGCGGGGTGCACCGCTGACCTTCGGAACCAGAACCATGACACTTTCCTGGCAATTCGGTACTCCCGAGGTCGCCTGACGGTGAGATGTGGCGAAACAGGGTGTCCTGGGTGTGAGACAGGGCAGTGCTGAGGGGCAGGTGTTGCTGTATCAATAGGTGACCTGGAGATGGTTTTCCAGGCTCAACCGCCTGCCTCTCCTGCAGCTCCAGCTCCAAAAGAGCTGCAGGCAGGGGTGTGTGGTGGTGTGCCTTCCTGCTGTGATGCTCCCCTGGTCTTGCAGGTGATGACCGATGTGGAAGATAAGAATGAATGGAAGAACTGCATTGACATTGCAGGGGTGCAGCTGCCAACTGGCTACTTCTTTGGTGCTTCTGCTGGCACTGGAGATTTGTCTGGTGAGATGGGAGGGGGTTGCTTACAGGAATACCTGTTGTCTGGAGCCTGGAGTAGAACGCCGTGGATGTATGGAATGGATTTGAATCTTAAAACTGTTGAGTAGGGACGCATGGCCTGGGAAAAGGAGGCATCTGAGTGCTAAAGAATACCTCAAATTGCGGTTTGATATCTGGAGTGTGCGGGTGGCTTGAGAGGGAAGGAGACGTGAGCTTGGTAGAGCATGGTCCTTGGGGATGCTCTGCGCCTGTGGACGTCTCAGAGCTTCTGAAAGTGTTCGGTGCTGGTGGTTGTTTCCTAGACAATCATGACATTATCTCGATGAAGCTGTTCCAGCTCATGGTGGAACACCCTCTAGAAGATGAGACTGTTGACTGGACCAAGATTGAGCCTAGCGTCAGCCTCCTTAAATCACCCAAAGGTGAGTCTCTGGGCTTCAGAAACCTTCAGTGGAGGATTGGGCTGGACTCGTAAAGGCCTGTTGAAAGGCATCAGAGGTGTGACACCCTGTGAGACTGCGGGAGCTGAGCTTGAGTTGGTCTCTGTAGCTGTTCTCATCCTTGCAGACAACGTGGATGACCCGACGGGGAATTTCCGAAGCGGGCCTCTGACGGGCTGGAAGGTGTTCCTGCTCCTGCTCTGCGCGCTGCTGGGCATCATTGTCTGCGCTGTTGTGGGGGCTGTCGTCTTCCAGAAACGCCAGGAGCGGAACAAGCGTTTCTACTAGCTGGAGACCTGGGCCCTGGCCTGTGCCCAAACCCATCTTTTCTATGGGCAGCTGTAAAAACTGTGGTTTCTAGAAGCTGTTTCTGAGAACTATCGGAAGTATTTTCTTATCTGTCTGTCTGGCTGTAACCCCTGCCCAGCCCTCGGTATCTGGCGGGTTGGACCCAGGGGGGCGATGCCTGCTGGGGGAGCCTGGAGTTTGCTCCCTTATTTTTCCAGCGCTTCCCCCTCCACCTGGGACCT
>NW_009733230.1:0-10172 GCF_000703405.1 Apaloderma vittatum | reverse complement strand
GCTGCCGGCCAGGGTCAAACCACTACAGTAAGTGTCGAGAAGCTCCTTTGTACTTCCAGACATCCACAAGCCTAATTTTAAGGAATGAAATTAGTTGTATTACTGTAGCTAGAATTTAAATAGTTCCTCCTTGAAATGCTTCATATTTATGAAAAAGATGTATTGCTAGAAAGAATGCTACTCTGCACATGAAGGAATGTTGTCTTAACGCATGCTTTTTTTATTTTTTATCAACCTGGTAATGTTGTGTACTCTCAATTGAAATAATACAATACAGCCCAAAGATTCAGGAAGAACTTGATATGGGAAGTATGGCCTGATTTATACAGAGCTAACCTTCATGCCAGGAGGCCCCAAAGTACTCAGTGAGTGCTCCGACTCCTACAGCCAGAAAGACAAATTGTTTTTTGCTGGACGCTAGTATTCTCTTTCAGAAAAGCCAAGATACGCTTGGAATCATAGTGAACAGCCCTAGTGCTTACTTCCAAGCTAGAAAAAGCGTGTTACAGTGAAAGAGCAGTTTATCTGTCTGACTAGTTAAAAAGAAGATAAAGTGGTATCTATATCATAGAATCATAGAATCATGAAATCATAGAATCATAGAATGGCCTAGGCTGGAAGAAGGGACCTTAGAGATCATCTAATTCAACCTCCCTGTCATGGGCAGGGACGCCTCTCAACTAGATCATGATACTCAAGGCTCCGTCCAACTTGGTCTTGAACACCTCCAGGGAGGGGGCAGCCACAACATCTCTGGGCAATTTATTCCAAAGTCTTGCCACTCTCATACTGAAGAATTTCTTCCTAAGATCTAATCTAAATCTATTCTCCTTCAGCCTAAACCCATTTCCCCTTGTTCTATCAGTGGACACTCTTGTAAAAAGTAAGCAGGTAAGATTTGAGTGTCTTAAAAGGAAGAAAATAGGAAATACCATAGGGCTATTGAACAAAACAGAAAAGCATGACAAGAGCTGGTACCTGGAAGCTGAATTTGGACACATTGAATATGACACACCTTTCAGTGGCAAAGATTACTAACAGCTGGAACAAACCCTGCAAGGTTCTTTATCCTCTGTCTTTTGCCATCTTCAGTGCAAGTCTTCCATAAAGGTGGGACTTCACCGAATCCAAGTCACTGAATTAATCCAAAGACCAGAGGAATTAAATTCTACAGTTTGTACTAAACAAGCCAGAACAGATCTCCTACCCATTCTGCCTCAAAATCTACCAGAATATAGGTGAGTCTTTCCATTGCTCCCTCTGTATTGGAGCATTTATGTCACAGTGCATGCCTGCAGCAGGATATTATATTTTACGCTTCCTTAGCAGACGATGTTTTCATAGCCCACTGTCAAGCAAAAGTTACAGCAAAAAGAAGCTGTAATCTCACCACACTGCCCTCTCACAAGATAGTAATTCTGATGTTCAGATTAGGGCAAATAACTACAAGGAAATACATCATAGAATGCGGATTTCAAAACATCTCCCTCAAGATGAAGTGCCTGTGTGTCAGGACAACCACCCAGACCTAGCTTTAAAATGCTGCCAGCAGCACTTTAACTCTGACAGCAGAGATGCCCACCAGACTGACCTCTTGACTCAGCGGCGTGCTTGGCAAGGTTTGCTCAGTTCCGTGCTGCCACAATGCCCTCACTAGCGATGCCCTAAGGGGCCAGGGCAGGCCCACATACATTCATTATGCCAGCAAGTGGGTCCAGGGTGGATGATCTTTGCTGTGCCCTGGTGCCAGGGATGAGCAGGCACAGCCCCTGGCAGGGAAAACCCACAGCCTGGCAGCACATCCCAGCTTCGGAGGAGTGACTCTAGACTCTGGTGATTTGTTATATTAAGTAGTTTACATCCAATCCACCCGCCATAGCCACGTTGGGTGAAGTTCATTTTGCGGAGCCTTTCTGTTGAATTCCCATATTCACATAGGTGCTATAGGGAGGCAAAGGATGCATTCTTCGTGCCTCCTGGTCTAAATTTGTAAGTGAAGCCTTTGATGGCTGGGAATTTACAGCATTTTGGGAAACAGGTCATTAATCTAGGTCCCTGTTTCTGAGCACGTGTTTCTAACTTTAGTCAGAAAGAGTGAAAGCAGTGATCTTCCCATTTTGAAACGTACAAGTAATGTAATTCAGGAGATCCTTCACCCTGACAGCTGTACTCCTCCACAATCTTTGTCTACAACAATCTTTTGATTCTTGGTTTCTCATCTGATTGGCCTGCAGTGTCGGATCTGGATAACCTTCCTTGGAATACATACCTTGGAAACCATACTTTGTTTACATCAGATCTACTCTCACAGTGTTTATGGTTTGGTTTTTTTTGCTGTTGTTGTTGTCTGGTAACATCTAAATGCACTTTTACAGTGTGGAAACAATGTAAAGACAAATTTTGCACTTAGAAAAACTGCATACAGGGAATTTTATCTTGGAGGTGCTGAACCCGGATGCGCTTACAACATAGAATGTACCGTCTTTAGGATACACTTAAATAGATCCCACAGTGCCTTGCTGGGTAACATTGAGTAAGAATACTCTTACACAGTTCTTAAATTGCCTATAAGACTGTATGTTGTGCATGACAGAGTCATTAACAAGAAGCTCTAGCCGCCACTGTGTCAGCCTGCCCATACTGCCAGGAGATGGTCTGGTTCTTCCACTCCCTGTTGCTGTACAAAATGGCACTTGTGGGAGAAGGAACCAAGGATACGAAATGCTGTCCATTATTGTACCAGGCTCTGGTAGTCACACTTGCTTTCCAGCAAGCTTTAATACTTACCACAGGGTGGTGCATCTTGCCTCTACCGTTTTGAGCTGTGCTAACCATTGTACGTGTGCACGAGAAGATGGTCCCTGCCTCATGGTAATGCACAAATCCCAGCACATATTGAAACATAGTAAGGAGGAAAGGAATATAATGACCAGTCAGAAAGAGGAAAGATGTGGAAAACATGGTAAAAAATGTGACTTTTGTTGTTAGCGTAACAAGCAGAGGTCACAGCACACCAAGGGCCTTATCCATAGGCGAGTAGTTCATAAGTTTCATGACTGTAGTGAGTTTAGAAAGATAATTGGCTGGGTCTGTTGCCACAATCAAGGAGTGCCATGGGATGAAAGGTGAGGGTGTTTGAGGAAAAAATGCACAACCTAGTATTAAAAGCTGGTCTCACAGAGAAGAGTCAGGGTTCAGCTATTTTGAAATGTAATTACTGAGTATTCCTACACTGGCAGATGCAGTGGTTGAGCACCCAGCTGTCTAGGTTAGGCAGGAGAGAATTCTGGGTACTGACCTGCTGGAGAGCAGTGTAGGAGAAAGGGACCTGGGGGTTCTAGTGGACAGCAGGATGACCATGAGCCAGCAATGTGCCCTCGTGGCCAAGAAGTCCAATGGCAGCCTCGGATGTATTAGAAGGGGAGTGGCTAGTAGGTCGAGAGAGGTCCTCCTGCCCCTCTACTGTGCCCTGGTGAGGCCACATCTGGAATATTGTGTCCAGTTCTGGGACCCTCAGCTCAAAAAGGACAGGAAACTGCTTGAGAGAGTCCAGCGCAGAGCCACAGAGATGATGGAGTGGAACATCTCCCTTAGGAGGAGAGGCTGAAGGAGCTGGGTCTCTTTAGCTTGGAGAAGAGGAGGCTGAGGGGTGACCTCCTGAATGTTTATAAATATGTCAAGGGGGAGTGTCAGGAGGACAATGCCAGGCTCTTTTCAGCGATGTCCAATGACAGGACAAGGGGCAATGGGTACAAGCTGGAACACAGGAGGTTCCACAGAAATATTAGAAAAAATTTTTTCCCTGTGAGGGTGACAGAGCACTGGCACAGGCTGCCCAGGGATGTTGTGGAATCTCCTTCTTTGGAGACATTCAAAACCTGCCTGGACGTGTTCCTGTGCAATCTACTGTAGGTGATCCTGCTCTGGCAGGGGGGCTGGACTAGATGATCTTTTGAGGTCCCTTCCAACCCCTGACATTCTGTGATTCTGTAATTTCACATGCACAGTTTTAGCCAGCTGAAAAGGATGGCTTTGTAGCCCAAGTATCTGCATTTCATGTTCTGCAATGTGAATATACTCCCTAATATGCCCCCTACCCTCCAGATATTCCCTTCTTTGCCCAGTTGGGCAGCATTGAGCTGTGACACCCCTAAAGAGAAAAAAATGGGTCCTTCATTGAGTGTGATGTAGGTGATTTAATGCTGTATGAGGGACTCCTCATCTTTGTAAAAATGAGATGACTAATGCATCTGTATCAGGCCCAATACAAAAACAGCATCAACGATTAAAGCAGTGGTGGGCCTGGAAGTGAAGCCACAACAGACTGAATCTCCACAAACAACAGACTGAAGCTTCGAAGAAGCTGAGGGATGGCAGCATTAGTCTCAAGGAGGGATTCATCTCACTTTTCGTAGCCATCTAAAAGTCAGGGTTTAACCCTATCACAAGACAGGTGTCAACTGTATTCTGGAAATAGCTGCTTCCTTCCACTACCTATAGAGGGAGTCTACACTCTCACCCTCAGTCTAACTTTCAGACAATATGGGTTAGATGAAGTAAGTCCCACTGTAGGTTTCTGCAGAGGAGTTCCTGATGTTTCCTGTTGCTTTTCACTCGTACATACGAACGCCACTTCTATCCCATGCTTGTTCTGGACAAACACTTCAAGAATACAGAAGCAGTACTAAGGAAATCTTGCTGAGGGAAGGATTGGCCTTTTTTTCTGAGTATGCACTTTCATTTCACATGTTCACACCAATATTTTCATTTATAAGCCTCATGAAGTATCTGCTTCTGAGGCCCAAGCTCTCCACATACACGACTTATGAATGCTATATGATTTAGAAGAGCAGCGATTGTTGGAGCAAATAATTGAATATCCACTAAATTGAACAACCACTAAATGTGGTAAGGTATCTTTAAGTGCGAATCCTTTTGGTACTTTCAGATCGGTTCTAAAAAATCAAAATAAAACCAAAAAGGTAGAGGTATACTGATCCAGTTAGCTTTCAAATCAAACTTTTTTCTAAAAACTGCTCAGATGTGGCCAAATGACTTCTACTTACAAGTGAAATGTATGTACAAGTTACAGTTCTCATGTGAGTGTGAAAGCAAATTAAAATGAATGCTCTTTTAATTTTCTATACAATATATGCTTTGAATGCTGTTATTTTGTTAGTCAAGTAATTACAGGGTGGACAGAATGCATGGCCAATGGCAGCAGGTTAATTAAAAGACCAAACACCTACTACATCTTGCTCAAAGAGATTTGAAATAATTACACATTGTTGTAACTAATAGCCTAGTTTGGACCACTGACTGGAGAGCGAGCCTCAGCTTTAAAGAAACACATAACTCCTATCTAAGCATCTTTACCTTTTTTTCAAACAATTTTTACAAATACCACAAAGAGATTAGTGAAATTTCTGGAGACAGGGGATGTCAGTTTATTTACACTGTCCACTTGACAATTTTAGATAAACTGTTTCTTCCTTTTTTATGGTTGGCCAATTTCTCATCTTCTTTCACAACACAGCAGTTTGCGAGAAAATACTTTAGAGATCTGTGATTAAAAATAATAAAAAAAGAACTATCAGAAAGCTTTTGTGGTACCTGCAGCAGCTCTGAACTTTAACTGATGGCCTTTTAAATTACACAAGATAAGGCCAAGAGTCATCATCTGATAATCTAATGTGTACACCCACCATAAAATTTCTCCTCAATACCTCCACACTGAGAACAGCACTCCCTGGATAAAATATGTTTTCCACAAAAACATTCACTATTCATCTGAGGATGAATCCAGCAGGATTCCAGTATTAGGCTGACATCGACTGCCTACCTCTAACTGGAACCTGACCCTCTTCCTGTGTAATTCTAATTTCCGTGAGCTGTTCACCTGAAGACAAACATACACCTTGCTGAAGTCAACCCAAACGCTCATATGCTGCAAGACAGTCAAACTCTCACCCGCCTTGCTGAACGTGGATCAAAGACCACAGTTCAGTGAAGGCAGGACGGAGGCTGTTCGTGCTCTGATCCTACAAACACAGGTATGCCTGAGCACTGCGAAGGGCACTGCTTTGAAGCTGTCTGCACAAGAAGATCTTCCAGGGTCTTTCCACACTGTTAAACGGTCCACTGGACTATTTCAGCATCCAGATCCACTCTTTTGTGCCCAACCATCTGTACGTTAAATTGTTAGCATGTGCTGGCTATGAATCGCATAGCTCTCAGACAATTCTTGGGCACAGACTAGAGTCAGCACGTGCCAGCCACCACTCTAGCAGGCAGTTTGCATGCAGCCACCCTGTTTGAGAGCTAAAATAATTGAAAACCATGGAGGTAGACAGGCTGTGTCAGCTGGCTGTAGGGCTAGGGGAAAGCCCTTATACTTCCTATTTTATCAGTACAAATATAACTTGAGAGGCCTTAACCCAAGACGTGTTTACCAATAAATTACTTTGAAAGATGTTCTGTTCTGTACTTAATAAAAATAAAGCATTTTCCTTAAGGGAATTTTCTTGACAGTTTGTGTAATTCATCCATGCATAAACCAAAAGTAAGATACACTTACTAAGATAGCTGCCATTTATATGGTTTTGTGCTTCCCTCTCCATAAAAATAGAGCAAAGATAATTGAACTGAAAAACCTAAAGATTTCCAAAAAACCAATTACATAACTTGTCACGTTCGTCCTGTTTTCCCTTCTACTCCCTGCCCCTCCCCACTTATATTCTAAAGAGGTCAAGGTTATTAAATATAAGCTCCTACATTCATACAGTAAGAAAAGTGGGATCTAAACCTATAGTAAAGAGTATTCATGCAGCATGAATTTGCCCAGATGTTTGTTTACTATGTTTGTTTACTAATTAGGCTATGAAATTGATACTTTGATGTACAGTGTGTGCAAGGCATGGGGGTGAGATAATGGTGCAATGAAAAACTTCTTTTTCCTCCCTGACCCACATGTGTATGTAATGTCTAAAGCTGCAATCCTTATTCCAACTAATTTATTTAGCTCAGCTGGTGTGTCATCTATGTGAGGACTGCAGTTTGATGATCCAGGTTTGCAATGTTAACGTTGCTCTAACATAAGCTTTTTCATTGCGCTACACAAAATTACAGCTCGATACTTTTGCTCTAGAAACGCACACATAGTTGGGAAGCCACAAGAAGCGTCACTTTAATAATTCCAGTCTTATCTATGAATTTCTAACTTCCAACAGCGTGCTGATTTATACAGTGCAACACTATACATCAGGTGCATGCTGCCTCAGAAAATTAATGCTGCATTCTGGCAACTATATGGGCAGCTGGCCAACGGCCAGGAGACCAGCAGAGCACGACCCTACTTTTACGCAAACCTTTCCTATGCAAGGGAACTGTTTGCATGGACTGCATTAGCCAAGGAGCAGAAGTAAAAGAGATCCTGTACGCTGTCGTCGCTTGTAACCATCCGAGACCCCAGGGACAGATGTATGCCAGTATGATTAATGAGAGAAGCTGCACAGGCACGACCCCCTCACGACAGGTAGGCACATGGGCACCACAGTTCTTGATGTCTCGGGGAACAGAGAGGATTGCAGAGGCCTCCTTGTGTATCTGTGGTGCTTCTGTATGGGTCTCTCTTCTAGTTGTAGCTCTTACCTGTGACAATATTTAGCTAGTAAGCTCTACGGGGGAAGGGCATTTACCTTATTTGTTCTGTAAAATGCATATTATACTTTGAGTGCTGAACAAACAATCACGATAATGGCTTCTGGTAGCTTAGTTATCTTAGGCACCTTAAAAAAGAAAAGAATGTTGCTCAGTAAGGAAAGAAGTAAAAACCAGTTTTCATTATCACTTGCAAGTAAAGCAGTTTTTGTTCCCCATTCGTTTGCTTCTCTCACCTATTATTTTTTATCAAGCATGTGATCATTTATAGAGTTAAATTTAATCTTGTCACTAGCTTCAGTGGGACTACCTACAGGAATGCTGGGCTGAACTGGAAACTCTTCCGCCAGGATTCTACTTTCTCACTATGTAAATAATAAACATCTCAGAAAGAATACAGAGGAAATTTTAACATAATGGTTTCATGCAACTTTATGCAACACCTTAAATGGAAGATGCCTTGATGATAACTCAAACATTCAATCCTGTTTATAATGTATTTTATGTATATAATGCTTTCCATTCATAAATATCTCTTTTTTTTTACAATTGTTCACGGAAATCATGTCACCTGCTAGGCTTTACAGCAGCTGTTTTACTTCTCATTGCAATAGCCCTATGGAAAAAACAAGGATCAAAAGTGAAACAGCACACATTTCTCAGTGTAAACTAGCCGGTACACAATAATTTCATGCTTTAGCTCTCTGCACACTAGTTTTTCCAAGGAGATCAGGGCTTATGCTTTATCTCTCCCACAGCATAATCTCCATACACGTACTGTACTGCTGGTTCACTCAGACAGCTAAATTCTTGGCTACGTTCTGATTTTTCTTAAACCCTGATACTGTGCTAAAGCTGCTGCCATTTGACTGTAGATAGCAACAACTTGTTCTGCAGGTACAAGCACGCCTGCTTTCTCTCAATACTGCTTCAGCACTGTCCAGCTCAGTGCAGAGCTAATCAGCAGCGTCACCGCTGCTGGTATGTGACCATCAGCAGCATTTCCATTGCTCCTGCCGCTACAGAAATACATTGTTGTGACTTGGGATTTCTGTGAAATGACATCTATACGTTATTAGCCTGCTCCAGCTGGAGGACTTTGTTTCAGTCCAGGCTGGAGTCTAGCTATCGTTTAGAAATGCTGACTAGCTGCAGTTAAAATAGAAATAAATAAATTCACAGCTGATCATATATACCACATGGGTCCAGCTCGGTAATAATTTTATTCCTGGTGCTTCTCAACACTAAATCAACTACTTCCAGTAGTCAGTTTCCCCAGAGCAACTGTCTCTTTTCACCAGGGAAAACAGTTTTATCTATACAGTTTGTAATAGCAAAACAGTGATTTATGCATACCCTGTACCTAAAAGCCTCCTTCCTGATCCTGAAGTACTACAGCCACTGTTTCTCATCCCGTGTCTTGAACAACCTCATTTCACCAATATCCAGACAGATATCCAAATCAGCACACCACTCCTCAAATGTCATCTGTGACAGAGCATGCAGCTATCTGCTTGGATTGTGGACTACTGCATCACAGATTTTACAGTTTCTTCATCTTTGCAGTCACTGCTGGAACATAAAAAGTTATCTGGCAGCACACTCTTTGTGGATATGGAAAAAACCCCCAGCTTTTTCTTTTTTTCTTTTATGTAAGCACAGTTAGACGTATTTTTTTCCTTCTTCTCTCTACACATTACGTCTAAAAGGAATACAGTATAGTTTTAAGATAATGATATTACAAGAACTTGAGGTTTTGTGTTCCCTCTCAAGTTCTCCAAGAGTTCTCCAAAAGTCTTTCAACACCTACCAGTTTTTGGGATCTGAGAAATAGGATCTCTTCCGTCCTTGGAACTGCCAAGTTCTAATATGGCACAGTTACAGATGTAGGGCAAAAGTATAACTGACCTTCACCTGTAAAACCAGAACTGCTGGTACTTACACAGGAGCTATGCTGCTGGATAAAAACAATAATTTAATTGCTTAATGTAGACAAGGCCTCTGAGGAATCTCCTTCTTCAAATAACTCAGACAATCAAAACTTCATCAGCAAAACCCACTCATCTAAACGCCCTCAGTAAACGAACCTGAAATACTTTGCCAGGTACAGGAAGAAGAAACACTATTTCCCCCTTTTTAAGAAAACAAAAAAAAAGATACTGAGTTCAGATATTCTTGTTCCAGGACTAAGTTTCTAAGGATGCCCAATGCAAACCAAACACGACTGCTGAAATATCTGGATGCATCACTTGCTTCAGCGAGTTAAAACAACAGAAGCCAAACCCCAGAGCCCTACTGGATTCCAGAACCAATACAATGGGCGACGCCTCTTACAGACAACCGACACACTGTGTGACAAACCACACATAAATTATGTATCTAAACACCATTAGAACGCATCTGATGCTTGAACTTCACCCCTGGTTCGTTTTAATCTGCGGAAATTCCTGTCAATGTCGTCTTTTTTAACACAATCCCTTTCACGCCGTGGTCCAAAAACACTCCGGGCACGC
>NW_009733229.1:23108-23331 GCF_000703405.1 Apaloderma vittatum | reverse complement strand
TTAAACCTGCGTCTTCCCCTGCGGATTTGGGTTAGCGGGGCGGATCGCCCAGGTTCCCCCAGGCCCGTTCCCGCTGCCGGAGGGGAGGCGTGGAGCCCGCCTCGGGCTGCTTTCAGCCGTACGTCGTGTTTTTCAGCGATGATGGAGGAGACGAAGCTGACGCGTTTCCAGAGGCGATGCCTGATGGACTGTGTGAAACGTGAGCGGCAGCGGCGGCTTCCTC
>NW_009733229.1:9595-22972 GCF_000703405.1 Apaloderma vittatum | reverse complement strand
GAACAAGACGCAATGGTGTGGCTTGAACCACGGTGTGTCTCACGTCAGCACATACCAACAACCAGGGTGAGGCACCTGTGCCCCCAGGGTCTTTGCTGGTGGTGCTACAGTGGATCAACAGGCAGATCTGCTGGCAGTAGCCTGGGGCCATCCGTCTATTGAGAGAGGACCTTATTAATGTGTACAAATATCTGAGGAGTGGGTGTCAAGAGGAAGGTGCCAGTCTCTTTTTGGTGCTGCCCAGTAATAGAACAAGGAATAACAAGGTTTAAGTTAGAACATAGGAAGTTCCACCTCAACATGAGGAGAAACTTCTTTACTGTGAGGGTGATGGAGCACTGGCACAGGCTGCCCAGAGAGGTTGTGGAGGCTCCTTCTCTGGAGGCTTCCCCACCTGGATGCGCTCCTGTGTGGCTGCCCTAGAGGCTTCTGATTTGGCATAGGGATTGTACTAGATGATGTCTAGAGGTCCCTTCCAACCCCGAACATTCTATGATTCTGTGATGCAGGCTCCTCTCCATCTGACTTACAGTTTCTTCTGGTTTGTTCTCCAGGAGGAGGTACCCTGCCCCTCCAGTGCCACTCCACATCCAGCAAAGAGCTGTCGCCCACAGCGCCTGCTTTCTCCCCTCCAGTTTGTCAGCACAGCAGGCTTTCAGCTAAACCACATCTCCGACCTGCCAAGGTCTGCCAGGCAGGAGATGCCTACACTCGAGAGAAATTCAAGCCGCGGGCAAGGCGTAAGTCAGCAAACACTGCTAATAAATAAATGGTGCTGAATCACAGATGCTGAATCACAGATGCTGCCTGATGCCTGTCTTCCCCTTACGTCCATCCTCTGCCCACAGTCTCAGTAGAGGCAGGGATTGTCTTAATTGCTCTTTGCTCTTTGTCCTCACAAATACCGTCTCCAGAAATGCTTTACAAAGGGATCTCTGAGGGAGATCTGCTCTAAGTGCTCACTGACTTCTGCCTGCTGGCTAGGGGGCTGACAGGCGGTAGGGTATGTAATTTTCTAGCTTGTAAATGCGAATCAAGCTTCTGATTTCAGTTTGGTTGGCTCTGTACACCCATGCCTTGCTCACAGAATTCAGTCTGAGGATGGGCTCTCATTAACGTAAAGCTTCTTTTGACATCATTAGCAGGGAGGCTTCTCCTTCAAGAGACAGGCTGATACTGATTTTTTTTTTTTTCCCCTTTGGCATTCACAGGAGATTTGGAAAAGGAGAAGCAAAGGCTCCAAAACATCTTAGCGACAGGGAAGGATGTGGTGGAGCACAAGGTGAAGCAGGTGCTGGTTCGCACAAAGGAAGAGGAAATACCTGAGCCGGACAGGTTTGAAGAATGTAGGTCTTTACGTAGCCTGGAGGAAGGCAGGTGGGAAGCCTGGGAAGCCGGTTTCCTCTGAGGGCTCAGGTGGCAGCCCATGTTACTGGTAACCTGAAGCCCGTTGCGTAAGGAGGCACAAAGCCCAGTTTCCAAGGGAAAGGACTCGCTGCTGTGACGCTGTGATCCAGCTGACCTCGCAGAGCTTATGCCGCAGAGATTTGCTGGCAGATTCAAGCCCCCTGGGCTGCCCGCACAAAATGAACTCTGCTAGCAGGGGAACTCTGGAGGGATGTGCAGAATGACCTGGGCACGAAGCCCAGGTACTGTGGGTCCTTTTTCCAGCCAGCGTAACTCAACATAGACTAGGATGCTTGCCAGTCTGACCACGGTTTAGGCTCTGTTTTCTTTCCAAGCAGTTACATTAGCAAAGCTTAAATGTCGAGCAGAATGTTAAGCAGTGATGGACTTTGGCCTGCAGAGTATTCTGGGATGGCAAAACTCTGCCTAATATGTCCCTGTGCTTCAGTCTTCAGTGCTTGTGTGCACCCCAGTCAGCCCTTTACTAGCTGGAGCAGTGCAAAGATGGACAAGGCCAGAATGACGCGTAAAGAAAGCGTGATTTGGTCCCTGCTGCAGGGAGGCCGGTGTGGCTGGCTGTACACCTGCTTCATAGCCTCTAAAACTTGTCGCAAGCTGTGTGTTGCCCTTGACACACCTGAAAATACCCATGTACTTTGTACTGTAGCAAGATTTGGACCAGCTGGCTGCAGGTCTGGGCTGTGAAGCAGCAGCTAACCTTCTGTGCTGGTCCTGGGAGCAGACATAGTTGTGGTCACTTGGGTGATCCGTGTCAACTAATGAGCTTCAAGTTTTAAGCAGGTTCTGTGTCCATCCACAGACTGGTTAAATTGCCCACAGGCAACAAAGAATTGTCCATACAAAGAAAAATAGAAAGTTGGCGTACCTCTAAGGTGAGGAGTGGTAAGAAGATGGGCAGGGGAGACATTTCCCATTGCATAAGGGATTACTGAACTATTCTGATGACACGTGCAAAAAGAGTTACAGCAGACACCACCCTTCACCTTGAGGGACAGATGTTCAAGCAGAACTAGGAGAGTGGGGATTCATATTTAGAGAGAAACATGTTTTCTTGCCTTTTGGCTGAATCCTGTTTCCATGGTGTTTTTTCTTATCGGTCAGTGGTGAATGAAGTTCGGGAGAGGAGGGAATTCCTGGCAGAGATGGAAGCTCTAGGACAGGGCAAGAAGTATCAAGGGATTATCCTCACCGAAATCTCACAGGTACGCATGGACCCTGGTGGCTTTGGTCACCCAGTGCATGAAGGGAATCCCTAGTGTGACGGACCTTAAAGAAGAGTTTCCTCTGATACCTGAACGGGGAAGGGGGCAGAGAACTGAGTGCTTCCCTTTGTGGCAGGGTGACAGGTGTGAATTTGAGGAATGGAGGATAGAGGTTCTCAGTCTTTCTTTCCATCTCTGCATGTAACTTAATCTTGGAAATTGAACTTTGGCTCTTGGGATTGGCAAAAGCAGCAAAAAAATGCTGCCAGCTTTTTCTCTGCTCAGCCCTTCCCCTTTGTGCCTTGCAGAAAATGCGTGAGATGGAGATCCTGGACAAGAAGAGAAGTGAGGAAATGAGAGAGATCATGACAAAAGACTTCACTGGTGGGAACAGATCCGATCCTCACGACTAGGCCAAGGGAAAATCACAAGTGGAATTTGTTCCCACCTCTTCTTCCCAGACTTCCTCCAGAATCGGAATCTCAAGGGCTGGGCTGTGCCTGTGCCCAAAGAGGGGGCGGCACCACCTGTTGTCTAAATCCAGCAGGCAGGAGCAATTTATACATAACTGGTGACAGAAGAAAGCTGTTATAAAATTCTACCCATACAGTGGGTCCCTTCTTGTTCAACAATATTGAAGAGAAGAAAATGCACAGCTGTGGCTACCAAAACATAACAAAGCAGAGCCTCCTTTTGCCTATGCAGTGCCTCAGAGTACAGCAATCCACCGATAAAATCGTCACTTCTTTCCATCCACCCAGAGGTGGAGGTTGCTCGTGACAGCACAATGGTAACACGTGTGCTGCCACTCACATCTACGACTCACTCCAGTCGGAGTCAGGACTTGGGGAGAGGTGGTGTGGAGGAATATAAACACGAGCCTCCGGTGTTGCTGTGGGTCAATGTGTTTGTGCACATTAGCAAACTTCTCAGCAGCAGCTGAACTGGGCAGGCACTCAGGGACACGGCCACGCTGAGGAGGGAGAGGGGATTTCAGCCCAGTGCGTGCAGTTCTTTGCTGTGGTTTTTTGGTTCCTGAAAGCCTGGTATTACCGAACTGCCATCAGTCTCCCACAGAGCCTGGAAATGGCCGTTTGCTCACCTCATACATCCCCCTACCTCTATCCTCCAGCAGGCTGAAGCCCCGCTGTTCCTGTGTAAATCCCAGCATAAAGTCTGACTCCTGATTTCCTATCACCTGCTTCTTAGCAATACTCTCATCAGCCAGGCCTCGAAGCCAGGCAGCAGGTCCTGTCCCTAGGACAGTGTGAAACGTATCAGAAACCTAAGCCATGATAGTTTTTTTAAATCCAATGTTTCTTTTATTTCTGTTCGGGTGAATGGAAGTCACAGAGTTAGTACAGTATAATTTACAAATCAGAGCTCTGACCGGGCCCAGGGCCAAGGGGTGTCAAGGCTGCAGCAATCCCGATGGCCTTTGGCAACAGCGACGTGACAGCAGGCTCTAACGCGGATTTGTTTTCTCCTTGGAGAAGAGTTGTGCTTTGGGATCTCCCCTCCCTTCCCCTACCACCGCTCCTCGTCAGCCTGTTGGGGTATGGCAAGACTGATACGGTGTCACCACGCTAGGATTGAGGAGGGGCTCAGCTCCCTCAAGTTTTGGGAAATGAGAGCATCCCTTTCCAGAATGCTATGCCAGCCACCTCACAAGGCACTGCTCCAAAAGCGTTTTGGCTAAAGCCAGTTGGATTTTTAGAAGGGACTGCAGCAGTTCGCATGGGGCTGTTTATGTCTAATTAGCTAATGAGAAGGCATGACAAACAGCTGACCAACTAAACACCCAGGAAACTAATTCAGAGCGATCCAACAATTCAATAAATAACTCCTCACCTTGGAGGAGAAGGCAGGAAAAAAAAATGGAAGGAAGAAGGGATGGTTGGCAGAACACTGCCCTCCCCCCCATTCCCTCCTGCAATGTACACATGCACACATGACAAATAAAATAGGGGTTTAAAAAGCTTTAGGGTGGGCTTGAGTTCATCTAGTAAAGGAGGTGTACAAAATAACCAACCGACCCCTGCAGACTTTTAAAGTATACACGGATGAAGCTGGGTGAAGGTCAGTTGTGACTGTGCCTCTCTTCCCCCAGCTGCTCAGGGGTGGCACGAGTGAGCAGGGGCACAACCTTAGTGGCCCTTGCCGGTACTGAGTCAGTCTTGAGCTTTCCTGCCTCGAAAAGGAATGTTCCTCCCTCCTCGCCAAAGGCAGCAATCAGCAGTGTTTAGCAGCAGCGGGAGGGGGGGGCACCATGTCCTGAGTAGGGCACTGTGAGCTAGGTCCTAGCAGCCCAACACTGTCCCCCTGGGTCCTTTCAGCCCTGTGACGGAGCCCACCCAGCCCCGGGGCTCGAGGGGAGGGGACAGCTCAAAATAAATAGGGCACCAGGTTTTTTTGGCTATGCCTCTAGAACCTTGTGATGCAGGAGTGTTTTCTTAACATTTTTGTTTAGGCCAGTAAAATGCAAAGAATCCTGATTCTAATGCCAGCGTTTTCTCCTGAAGTTAAAAATGGGGCAGGAATGGTACAGGAGCAGGGGGACAGGCAGGCCCAGTCCCCTCCTGGCAGAGGTCAGAGGCACGTGGATCTCTCACAGTTAGAGTGGGAGAAGGGAAGGGGGGCGGGGGGCAGGCAGTTAGTGCAAGTTTTCCCACAAACACCAAACCTGGCTTGCTTTTCCATTAATAGCAAGAACACGCAATGGGGTAACGTATTCGAAAAGCAGATCCATCTTCTCCGCACCTCTCTAGAAAGGCTTCTTGGAGGGGATGGTCAGACTCCTCCACAACCTCGGGAAGGGGAGAGCTTTGGCTGGGTTTCCCCACTCCGGGCAGAGGGCTGGTGTCTCCCCGGGGGTGGCAGCTCCAGTGCCTGGGGAGGGAGTGAGGGGAGAGGCGAGGGGAATGGAGGGATACATGCCCCCCCTTTCCTGGCAGGTATCCCAGCCAGCTGCAAGGAGGCCAGGGCAGTCGGGCAGCACATCCCTCCTGCTGCTGGTGTTCCTCTACTCTAGCTTTTCTCCTTGGGCGACTTGCTCTTGGAGTCATGCTTGTTGCCCAGCAGCTTAAGCACCTTCATGGGCTTAAATTTGCCTTTCTTCTTGCTCTCGGTCTCCGTCTCCTTGTGAAATTCTGGGGTTGCAAAGGGAGGTTGTTACTGTGGGATGCTGATGGTTGTACACACACACACACATACGTGCACGCACATTAAAACAGGGCAAGGGTGAGAGCAATGAAGCAAAGCCCTCTGCTGCACGTGAACTGCTTCCAGGGGGGTGCAGCACAACTGTGCTCCAGACTTGAAGGGCCTACAGAAAAGGCTTCGGAGTTTACACAGAATAGATTCAATCTCTCCTTCTGCAAATAATTTCATGACTAGCTTATGCTGCCCCTCACTGGGGCCAGCAGTGAAAACATCACTTCAGAAATCTTCCTGACCGTTTCTTACCTTTCCTTTTAATCATGGCTTCCAACATTTTATCCTCCTCTTCTTCTCTGAAATAAAGAGAAGGAAACAGGTCAGCAATTCAGCCCTGAAAACAGCTGCTGTATTGTTTAAGGCTAGAGAAACTCCCACTTATAAGCCACAAGAGGGGCAGATCCATCACTGTCTTGTGAGCAGGATAAATCCCACACGCTCCAAGTACTGCCCTGTCCTTCCCACACAAGCCGTTCAAATAAGACAAGAATTGGAAACTCTAGGAAAGATGTCAGCAACAGGGACATCTTGGGACATCCCCATAAGCTGTTTGCGTGGTGCTGAATCAGATGGCCCACGCTTCTCCCCTCTCCCCAACCCAGCCTGCTCCTCACCTCTGCCGGTCCTCGTCCAGGCAGTTCACAATGGCATTCCTCTGCTCAATGATGGTCACCAGCTCCTGCATCAGCACCTTCTCCCTGCCTCGGTCCTCGTCGGTCCAGTCCTTTTCTAAACAGCCAAATCCAAATGAAGAACAAGCAATTAAGTGTCTGAAACTCAGAGCTTTTGGGGCAGAGATCTCCTAGCATGATCCCCTGCTTCCCTGCCGTGCCGTGGGGCCAGTTCGGCTAGCGGTGCCGTGGGTGGCGTCCCATGGGGACAAAAGGAGAAAGCTGGGACACACAAGACGGGACAGCCAGCTGATCGTGTTGGCATCCCTGAAGATCTGTCTCTCTTTGCCTGAGATCCACTAAGGTAGAGGGGGAAATGGAGCGCAAGGGACATTTTTACCTGGCTTGTTGAGGAGGCAGCGCAGTTCATACTCCACATCTGACTGCCGCTGCTCCAGGTTCTGCTGCTTGAAGCTGCAAGGGAAGGGGGACACTGCTGGGAACCACTGCAAGGCTCATCCCAAGGTACAGGATGTGCTTGGAAAGAAGCACTGAGATGCTGATCTTATCCTGTACAGCCAAAGTGACGAGGAGCCCAGCACCAGCAGGGACCAGCCCTGGCTGCTCAAGGCCTTCCTGGAGTAGATGCCGCAAGGACTCTGGTGACCTGCAGTGGGTCAGTTCTGGGTGCGTTTGGATACATTTGTCTGCTTTTCCCTGCCTTCTCCAGGCAAGGCAGCTGTGTTGGGCTCTCCCCTGGAAGCACAATTTCAGGAGATGTCAGTGCCTCTCCACACGCTTGCACACACTTACATGTAGATGAGCTCTGATTCGTGGCGCACCAGCATGTGCTTCTCATGGATGAGTTTGAACCAGTCCACCAGCAGGCTGTCCTCAGGGCTGTCTGCCAAGAGAAGAGACAATTCAAATCCATCCCCAGCCCTGCAGGATCCCATCAACCTACAGCAGGCTGAGCTCTGCTAAGCCAAGAGAGGGGCACTGGGATAGATCCCACCTGACCTCAGCCCGTTCCTGTGCTCCAGAGAAACCTCATCTCTTCTCCCACCTGTTTGCACCCTAGAGCACCTCCACATCCAGGGTATGGATGTGACCATTTCTGGAACTCAGGACAGACCCTTGTGCTCTTCCAAGTCCAGCATCAGCAGAGAGGGAGTCACCACTTCTATCTCCTTGGCTGGACACAGGGCAGCCACAGGGTCCATCCTGCCCCACACCCATAGACCACCCACCCCACATACCATTCTCAGCACTGCGCAGTTTTTCCTCCAAGGCTACCCCACGGTGCTCCAGCTGGTCCAGCTGGTGCTCAATGGCATCCATTTCTCCATAGATGTCTTCCTCTGGGATGTACTGATCTGTCTGTACCTGCCAAACCACAAGGCAGAGACCTCCATTAACATCAACCTCCAGTTTCTAGGGGAAACCCAAAAGCTGGTCAACACTAACAGCATGGAGGGACAAGGGAACACTCCACCTAAGCGTGAATCCAAAATCCCCAGTCCACTCGGGGGCAAAGGGAGACCGCAGTGCTACCATCAACAGGGTCTAGCCTAAACATCACCTTCTTCAGCCACAGCCATCTGCCACATTCCCTACCCAACATACATCAGCAGGGTGCACGCATACAGTTACGGCCTCCAGCGAGGTAGAACAGAGCTGGCTTTTGCTCCCCTGCTCCCGAGGGGCCCGTTACCTTGCGTTTGATCAGTGGAAAGCCGTGACCTGGTGCAGGAGGACGCACTGGCTTTGAGCCCTTGGGAGGTTTCTTTGCAGAGGGGGAGGCGGCAGGTGATGGCTTCCGGTTGAAGGGGTTCTCTTTGCAGGAAGACTGGAGAGGGGGGACAAAAGGAGATACATCAATGTCCATGAAACGGATGGGATATAGCAGCCCAACAGCTGGGACTGAGCAGACAGGGTTCGTCCTGCCTCATACCCTCCTAGAGGAGGAATACAGCACTGATCTCCACCAGCAACCTAAACCATGGGGCAAAAAACAGTTGAGCTCCTGTTTGGCATCAGTTCCCCAGCTTCTCTGTAACAAGAAAATAATTTTCCTGCACGGTTCCCTTCTTATTTGCTCCAATTACGCAACATCACACCCCTTCTCTGGCATGTAGGGCAGGGAGAATATGAGCAGAGCCACCATTTCATGAGCATACGCCCGAGAATTTCTATCAGGAGGTCACACAGCAAACCTACGATCCCCACTCATGGTCCCCACTGTGACCAAGTAGACAAGAAAAGCCCCCTGATTTGAATGGGAGGAAAGTCACCATCTCACCTTCAGCTGTGGCTTGGGCGAGGAGGATGTCTTAGGGCTTCCAGTACCCCCATCTGATGCCAAGAGGATGGGTGTAGGGCTAGCCCCAGCAGGAGGCTTGGGGGGCAGCCGACTGGGGCTGGTCTTTAAGCTGCCAGTGGAGACGCTCCTGCTGGCATGCAGGGTGCTGGGCTGCACCTCGCCGCTGAAGCTGGCCAGCTCACTGGAGGAGGAGAAGGAGGAGTTGGTGGAAAGGCTGGCTAGAGCAGCAGGGCTTTCACTGGAAGAGACGCTGGCAAACGGCATGTCAGTGCTAGAGGTCTTGGTGGCTGTTGGCGTGTGGACAGTAGGCTCGGAGGAGCTTTTGGGCACCAAGGCCTCATCGGTGTCACCCAGAACCTTGGCTGAACTCTCAGAGTTGATGCTCTCGAGGCTGAGGGCCGGAGATGGGGTGGAGGATGATGGCTCAGAGTGCGACAGTCTGGAGATGGGGTGGTGGGCTGCAAAGCAAAGGGAGAGCTCAAGGAGGAACGGTGGGGAAGCCAGGAGAGAAGTGGAAAGTGGTATATATGGGAGGCAGGCGTGAGTGCAAAGGGAACCAGTATTTGTCTGTCTGTGAAGAAGACAGAAGGGACCTTCTAGCGCAAAGGTCTTGCCTGCCAAACGCTGAGCTCCAGTTAGCGGAGAGGACATGGCTAGCACCGGTCCCAGCACAGTTATCACTGCATAGAGGCCTGGCCTGCCAGGGTGATGGAGAGGGGCCTGGGAAGGCGAAGCCTCCAAGGGGCTACACCGGGGTTCTGTGGGAGGGATAAGAGAGTTGGGGGAAGCTCACCTAGTGGGGAAGCACTGGGCGCTCGTGGAGCTGGCCGCTTCTTCGCCTTTGGGCTGCTGGTGGGAGTGATGCCGTACCAGGGGTGGAGAGGCTTGGCAGCACCCTCACTCTGCTCCTGCTCAGGCGTGCTCTTTTGGGTGGCAGCACTCTCCTCTTCCTCCTCGTCCTCCTCCTCAAAGGGGTTGTATGGTTTGGGCTCTGTGGCATCAGACCTGCTCTCCTCGCTCCTGGCTTTCCCCACCTCCTCTCCGTCCTCCTCCTGTGAAGTCCTACTCAGAGTCTCATGGATGCTGCCTGGGGGAGGAGGGGGAGCTGGCTTCTTCTTGGGCTCTGCTTGCACTAAGGCCATCCACGGTGGGTCCTTGGCTTTTGCAGTGGTGGTGGCACTGGGAGAAGAGAGAGATTGGCATGGAGCAGAGACAAGCTGGGATGGTAAGGCACAGGAGAGGGACTCAGCCCTCAGAGGAAATGATGGATGGAGCAGGATGTCCCTCATGCAGAAGCAGTTTTCTCATCCAAGGGTGGCCCTAGTCTTCCCCAGACAGAAAATGTCTCATTCTTTGTGGGCAAACCCACGGGCTTGAGGGAAGCACAGCCTGCATGACTCGTCTGCCAGGCCCAGTGTTTTCACTTCTGAATACTACAGCCTTCATCTGTGAAAGGCTGAGCTTTTGGGCACAGCTGTTAATCCTTCCTGGACGCCATTCCTACACCCAGTTCTGCTCCTCCTCAGGCTGCGGATGGAACTGAGAGGAGATACCTGCCCTCTGTGGTCACACTCCCTTCCTACACTTCAGAGGGCTGCTCCTCACCTCATCATCAGAGCATCCCAGGGACAGACTCATCTTTGCTAACCCCCAAAGTGCTGCTGCTCCTCCAGGGGCACAGACCATGGCAATCACACACCATAGCTCAGTGAATCACTGCTCACGCCAGGAAAGCAGCTGTCACTTGCCGCACACACCCTCTCCTTGGCCATCGCTTGTGCAACCTCTGTCCCAAGAGCCCATAGGAATGAAGCAACGCCAGCAGCCTCCTGGGTAAGTGCCCAGAAAGTGTAAGGGTTGCATCTCTGCACCTGAAATGTCCCTTTCTTGGGACAAACCCTCCACAAGGCAAACAACTGTCCCCTTCTCAGCACCCACAAGCAGGGCTATTTCAGAAGGCACTTGGAAGTCTGCAGGTGCCACAAAAATGTCTTTCTGAAGCCCCCAAATTCTTTACAAACCCTGAGAGACAAAGATCCTGGGAGGTGGGGACAAATGCTGTCAGGCTGACCATACTGGGCTGGCACCCATTAGGTGAAGGAAGGGACCTAATCATAGCCTACATCCTCCTAAGAGCAGGGGTTGATGGAGGTGGGAGAAGAGACCACAGCTGAGCCGTCCCCACAGCCCCACTTCGCTGCAGGGTCTGCAGGTGATCTGCAAACAAAAGGACATACCGATCAGAGGAGCAGGGTCTCCCTCGGGGTTTTGGGACAGGGGGGCTGGGTTCAGGTACCCTACCTAGAAAGACACAGGGTCAGACTGTCACAACACCAAAAGGACATGAAGAAAGAGGTTAAATCAACATGAGGCACCTCTTACACATCTCCCCGTGGGAGGCTGGCTATTCCCACTCTCTGAAGACCTCCTGGTGTTTCTCCTACAGTCAGTGTAATCAGTCAACTTCAAACAACCCCTTTGCCTTTCTCCCCACCCCACCCCAGGAGCTGCACCTGGAGAACTGACATGGCCCTCTGCCCCCACACCTGCCAACTGCTCTGGCACTGCCACCTTTCCTCCACACTGGCAGCACCCGTGGAGAACCCTGGAGAAATATAAGGGAGCAGGCAGGTGTGAAACCTAGTGCTGCTCTCCCTGTTACAGGGACAGCTGGCAACCAAAGGCTCGGTGTCTGAGCCTGAGATTTACTTCGAGGCAGAAGGGTGTCAGGCTGCAGAGAAGGAACGAAACTCATCCAACCTGCAGCCTACTGCCTCAGTTGTGGGAGAGGTGGAGGGCAACCCCTGCCACTACTGTGCTTTCTTACCATTCACCATGCCAGGCCCACAGTCGCTGCCCTCGCCCTGGAGGGTGGACCTGGGCCGGGGGACAGGGTGAGAGGTCGGAGGGGAGAGGGCTGATGCATCGGTGGCCTTCCTTGGTGCAGGGGTTGGCCGCGTGTCTCTGAGACGTCCATCGAGTGAGCTGGCCTTGTCCTGGGTGAGCGCTGTGGGCTTGCTGGGAAGGGGAGGTCGGGGGGGAGTTTGGGAGATGGGCACCTCGCTGCCTGCATTAGCAGAGGGCACTGCTGTCTCTGCTCTGCTGGGTGTGCTGTCCTTCTCTGCTGGGCCAGCTAGCCCTTCTGCAGGCATCTGGATCTCTGCCACACTCTCCACGGAGTTGCTGTCATCCTTTCCCACCTCTGCTCCTCCAGGGAGGGTCTCCTCACCCACGCTGCTGGCCAAAGGTTCCATTCTTAGCTCTGGCAACCGTCGGTCTGGGCTGGGCCTCCTCTCTGCCTTCCCACTCATGGCCAATTTACCACGATGCTGTGTGCAGACAAAAGTCCCTGCCTCTGAACCAGGCTTGTATGATCCTGGCAGCAGTGTGCTGGAGCAGTCCTTACACCTGCCAATGAGAAGAGAGAGCTCCATAAGATGGGGGACACTGTCGTGCCCCTCAGGGAAGGTACACACCTGGGAGATCCTTGCAGAGCTGTGGAGTTAGTTCCCAATCCTGCTACTAAATCATAGCGTGGTCTTGGGGAAGTCATTTGAGAAAGAAGAGGAACAGAGAAACATCACGATGCCACTATACGAACCCATGGAGAGTTCACAACTCAAATACTGTGGGCATTTGGGTTCCTCTGTCAACTCAGAATTTAATAGATGTGGAAGGGGAACAGTTGGTATTGGCATACAGCATGGTTTCCAGATCTGGAAAAGCAGAAACTCACAGTTCTTCTGAAAAAGATGCAGCTGGTGAAGGACAGAAGAGAGAGCTACAAGATCACAGATGGCCCTGAGAGGGGCAGAAGGATCAACCATTCAGAGATGTGAAATGGGGAGTATCAAATGGAATTAGAGAGCAGCTGGTTCAAGAACCAGCACAGGCAGGCTGTGGGTTGCTTTGCAAATGTCAGACACATTTGCGGGCAGGAAAAAACCAAACAAAAACCAATGCCCCCCAAACTCTGAGTATTAAATAAAATGACGACACTTCCAACTCAGGAAATCCTTACACTGGAGGCTTGAAGAGTAGTCAGGAGAAGCAGCACATAAGCCTACCCTGGTCTCACACTCATCCTTATTGGTGCTGACCATGGGCCCCGCCAGGGTCATGGCATTTGGCTGAAAGGATGAAGGAATGATGTGGCAGGGCTGTCCTTACACTCCACCTTGCCTGTTGAAACTGGGCTAGTAGCTTCCCAGTCCTTCACTGTCTGCCATACCTCCTTGGATCACCCACTCTTTCCCCACTGAGTCTTTGGAGGCGGAGAGCGTACAGGAAAGAGAGCCAAGGGCAAGGGGCTGAACAAGCATTCCCGTGAAAAACAAGCTTGTTCCTTCCTGTCTGAATACTGGGCGCTCGCAGCAGTTGGCTGCCCCACGCTGCAAGCAGGTAATTGTGGTGAGGAATTCTGCTCCGGTTGTCCAGCTGACTGGGATGTCCTTTGAAATGTAAGAGCAGAAGCATGAGGACATCCAGGCTCTAGAGAGAAGAGCTATGATGAAACAAAGAGGTGACAAGTTTGGACAAGGGGAGAACAAGGTTTGTTTTGATCTGTGTCAGAAAATGCTGCCAAGGACGTTCCTGA
>NW_009733229.1:7717-9569 GCF_000703405.1 Apaloderma vittatum | reverse complement strand
AAAAAAAAAAACAGACAAGAAAAGCATAAAGAGGCAAAACACTCTGGATAAAATGACAGGGATATCTCACTGCTTAGTCTGAAGTGCACAAGCTGTGCCAAGGCAGACATGGCACCTTTCCTATTCCTGGCCCATGAGCAATGCTGCACATGCACCCCAAAGCTCCTGCTTTTGCCCAGTTACAGATGAGAAGCTTGATGGGCCCCACCTCAGCTCCCTTCCTCTGACGCTGTTTCTATGACACACCCCTGGCTGGCTTAGGCAGGCACTGTTTATACAGGTGAAGGCCACCTTGTGTATCTTCCCAGTGGCTCAATATTTCTGCCCTCAGATGCCAGCTGCCCACTTACCAGCTCCTGTCCTCTAGCCCACAGCAGAGATCTCATCCCTTCATCAACATCAGCAGGGAAAGCAAAGTGAATGACTTCACAGGTGCTGCAGGTGAGGACCTGCATGCAGGGAGTAACCACAGAGCTGCTGACGTCTAATCCCTCATTCCTCAGTTTGGTAACAGCCTGCAGCTCTCCACACGTTGCCCTGAGAGCTCAGCACCACCCCAGGCAGCGCAGGAGCCTGTCTATCCAGTTAAGGACATGGGGTATTAAGTGGAAGCAGATCTGTAGGATGATGTCCTGGCTTAGACCTCATTGGAAGGTGGCAGGGGAGAGGGTTCTGAATAGGCAGGCAGCAGAGGTAGACCTTATAACTGCCTTCTAATACCTGAAGAGAACCTACAGGAAGGCTGAGGAGGGACTTTTACAAAAGTGTCCACCCACAGGACAAGAGGAAATGGATTTAAGTTAAAGGAAAGCAGATTTAGACTGGATCTTAGAAAAAAAATTCTTCAGTATGAGGGTGGCAAGACTCTAGAATAAATTGTGCAGAGAAGTTGTGGATGCTTCCTCCCTTGAGGTGTTCAAGGCCATGGATGAGGCCTTGAGTAACCTGGTCTGGTTGAGAGGTGTCCCTGCCCATGGCAGGGAGGTTGGATTAGATGGTCTCTAAGGTCCCTTCCAGCCTAGGCCATTCTATGATTCTATCTTGGTTTATAGAGGTGTGAGAAACACAAGGGGCTGGGATCCCTGGTCAGTGAAGTGGGAAAGCGCAAGAGAGCAGGGGAGGCATGCAGCACAGGGCTGGACACAAGGAGCTAGTCAGACCTCTGGGACAGGAGGCTGGCAGGCAAGTGGACCCTCTTCAGTATCTTTTTGGGCACTGTCATCAGTGTCTTGTGTTGCCCAAGGACACGGACACAGAAAGACAGGGTGCAGCTGGCTACAGTCCAGTTTGCCAAGAAGAGCAGCCACCCTACTGGGCCTGGCCAAAACATACCTAAAGCACTGGCGGTGGTAGAGCTTGCCCTCGGCCAGGTAGCGCTGGACCAGGTGGACGTGCTGCTGGCAGGCTGCACAGGTACTGCTGGGTGTGGTGCGCTGAGACTGCTCCGGTGGGTCCGAGGGGGCATCGTCCTGAGACACAACGCACGGCAAGCTCAGGATGGGGGTCCTGAGCTGCTGCCCAGCCCACAGCTCCTCCAGAACAGCTGCTCCCTGTGTAAGGCCCATTGCTGAGCGCTTGTGGCACAGCTCAGGGGCTGACAATGCACAGAACAGCTGTCCCTCAGTCCAGGCCCAAGCAGGCTGTCTCCTCCCAAATTAGAAGGGGCCACTCCAAAAGGTGCCTCGCCCCTGTTTACAGCTGAAGGGCTGTGGAAGGGACTAATCTAAACCCGAGGCAGGAGGTACCTAAAAGAGGAACCCTCTTTCTTTAGAAAATGTGCTGTCCCAGACAGCTGCTGAAACCTGAAATAAAGGGCCAAGAAAGAAAAAGCCACCTTTTCTGCTCTTCTAAT
>NW_009733229.1:0-7685 GCF_000703405.1 Apaloderma vittatum | reverse complement strand
AGGGTTATTTTCCCATAGGAAGGAAGGTGCTTGTGCCCTGAGGGGTAGCTCAAGGAAGCATTCAACACCAATCTGCCCAACCTCTTGCCTGCCATGGACAAATTTCAGTCCACAGACTCCTAGAGAAAAATCACTCTCTCAGCTGGGGCACGTCATGGCACCAAAATCCCAAACACCCCTCTCACAGCAAAACACCCCAGTATCCCCCTGTGACTGGGAAAGATCCCTCCCACTGTGACTGTCTCTCATCTCCTCATGCGCAGCACAGGGACCACCGCTGCCTCAGGCTGGCTTTGAATCAAGATATTAGGTACCTGTGGTGCCAGGGTACTCTCGACCTCAGCCACGGGCTTCTTGTGGGAGAGCAGAGGAGGTGAAGAGGCAGCAGCTGGGCGCTTCATAGGCGGAGGGACTCTGGCTGGAGGCAGAAGGCAAGGAGGATCAGGCACCGAGAGGAGCGGTGACTCACACCACCCGTGTGGGGGAAAGGGTGGGGAAACATAAATAAAAAAATAATTCATCTAGCCTTGTGACACAGGACGGGACTTGCCGCTGCCGACACTTCAGTGCCTATTTTAGGTTGACGAGACAAACACAATCTAATAATGGGCTGGCTGGGAGGCTGCTGGAGAGTGTGGCTCTGCTGTGGATCCCCCTTCAGTGACCTAGGGACACCAGCCTCCCACTGTGATTTGATTTACTCATCTAATGCTACTTGGCTTCCTCGTAACCAACTCCTGAAGCAATGCTTCAAGCCCAGAGCAGCCTGCGTAGCTGCTGATGTTACTGTTGTGACCTGCCGGGCCCCAGGGCTTCAGGGCTGTCAGCAAGTCTGCAGAGCAGGGCTGGCACTTACACACCAGTCCCCAGCAGGAGTCCTCAGCTGGGAGGCCAGCAGCCCCGGAGAAGCACACACACGTGAAAGAGATTTATGTGACATGGCTAGAGACTGAGGCAGAGAAAACCTGAAGCCCTTGTCTCCACCCAGGAGGGATGCTTTGGAAAAGCTGTCTCAGAGCAGCGCTCAGATCAAGTTGCAGTTGCAAGGACAGATGAGCTGATTTGAGATACTCCACCCTGGCTCCCCTTCCTCTGTTCTCCAGTCGCTTCACACTTACTGCTGTGATAAAAATTAGCTGTGGTAGGCAGGTTGCTTTCTCCCATTTTAGTGGGTTAAAGCAGATTGCAGAGGGGTCTGATGAGCACCAGGGGTGGCGGCTCAACCAGGAATGCAGTGCAGAGGGAGGAGAAACAAGGCGTTCCCCTTTCCGCAGCCTGAGCTGTTAAACCACTCCCCAGTTGTGAAACCTCGCCTTAACTTCAGTCTCTGTTCCAGGCCTTCCTCACCAGCACCAGAAAGATCCAGGAGAGGCAGGTACTACCCGCTCCTCTCCCCTTCCCCCAAAACACACACAGTTCCTGTTTGCCATAGGAAGGAGGGCGCACAAGGTCTCGTTGGGGGCAACTGGAAGCCAGAGGGGTGGGAGGACACTCACCTTGGCTGGGGTTGTTAAAATGGTTGTAATACTGAGACACATAAGTCATGATGCTGAGGCAGTCGGGGACTTTCATGGAGACCATGTCACTGGGATCTAGCAGGGCTGGGATGCCCAGCTCCCGCTCTGCCAATTCAAAGGCCTGCAGGAACAGCACAGAGAGGCATTAAGGAGAGAAAAGTGATGCTTGTCTGAAAAATAACAGAGAAATCAGGTTGGAAGGACCCTGGGGACACCCAGCTCTTCTCAGCCCAGCCACTTCTCTGGACTGAGCCTTGCTAAACACAAGGCTGCAAGTAGCAAGGAGAGACTCCAGCTTAGGGGTCACTGATAGGACTAGAAACCCACTGCATGGCTCTCGAATGGGAAAAGATAGCTGCTAATGGTTGAAAGGGGTTAACTGGTCTAGGAAAGGGCGTGACCAGTATTCAACTGGAGAGCCCTCTAGGAAAGGGCATGACCAGTATTCAGCTGGAGAGCCCTAATCCTGAAAACCCAAACGACCTAGCTTAACTCTCGGGAAGGTGACAGCTAATGTCTCTCCATGGACTATCAGATAGAGCCTGCAGCAATGAGGTCTTTCACTCAACAAAAAACCCCAAGGCTATGGCTATTCTGTCCCAGCCCTAGGGAGTAGGAGGCAGATCCCCATTCCAAACTGCCTGCTTCTACTGTTGCTTCCAGCCGTCCCAAGCAGGAGGGGATCATTGCAGACCAGCCTAGGTCTGACACAACCTTCCTCTCTGCTTACGCCTGGAGTAAAACTAGTTTCCTGCTTCCATTGCCTGCAAGTCTAGAACAGAAGAAGTGAAGATGTTGCACCATTTTAATCTTCACCTGAGATGCTGTCTTGGCAACTATCAGGACAACCATCTTATCTTCTCTTCAGCACAGGCTGGATGCTGATGTTTCAGATTCCCTTATGTTTCCAGAGAATCTCCTCACTGTTACTTACATACACAGATTTTTCTTACACCCTCACTGCCATCACGAAGTCCTCCCACACTACGTGACCTCCATCAAGTCATTCTCATGTCCCTTCCTCCTTCTGTGCACTGTGTAATGGGGACTTACCAAGCGGTTATTCTCATAGACATCATCCTTGGAGAGAGAATCAAAGTCTCTGAAAAGCACAAAAAAACTCACATGAGGTACAGAGGAAAAGTGCCCCAATGCCACCACGCACAGGTTCTCAGGACAGCCAACAATCCAACAACTCAACATATGAGACCCTAGACAAACAAAACCTTGGCAAAGCAGATTTCAGTTTGCAAAGAGACAAAGAGACCAAAGGAAAACTGCAATTAAAAAAAGAAAACAAGTCCCAAATGGGTGGTGATCAGGAAATTAAAATGTTATTCCCATTTTTTGTTACCCGCATCTTCTGCCCTAGTGATTAAAGGCTGCAGAAATGCCCAGGTCATGTTCCGATTAGCACCACACACCGCGGCACTGAAGGGTGCACAACAGCACCCCAAACTTGGCCCTCCAAGGCCACTGGCACAACAACAAGAGAAGGATGAGGAGGCACATCCCTCACCTTCCTGCATCACCCTGAGGCATTTGCAGTCATCCCAGGATTTGGGGTGGCACATAAGGTCTTAAACTGCACTTCTGTCCTTGCTTGCCTCCCAATACTCGCAGTACACAGCAAACTGTCCTCGGCCACAGCCTTTGCAGGGAGGCAGCTTGCTAATGCGAGGCTCTCAGCACACAGAGAGGAACTCTAACAGCTCCCAACCCGGGCATGGTGTGGCATTTCACTTGTTCTCCTGCATCCCTTCGGGGGATCGGATCAACCCAGCAACAGGGATTGACTAGTTGCCTTCATCAGAGAAGAGGGCAGAGGGTCGAAGCTGCCTGCACATTTTAAACAGAGGAGAAATACAGGAAGGGGTTAGTTATGCCTTTTGCACGTGCGTGTGGGTGTAATGTGTAAAAATGGCATCACACCGAACTTATCACAGCCCCTTCCTGCCAAGGATCTCAGCTTTGTTACCAAAAAAACCTCAGGCAGCAGCTCAGTGTGCCCACGAGCCGCATTCACAGAGGAGGGACACAGCCCAGAGAGGCTTAAGGTCAGGCAAAGCCACCCCAATGGCCCAGAAAGAGTTGGCAAAGCTCGGGAGACCGAACCAGAAAGACAATTCAGATTTGAGGGCAGGAGTGTGTCCCCGACCTCCAAGGTGGTGTGCAGGAATTGGACGAGACGGCGAATCCTCAGCCGTGCGCCCATGGAGAGGGGCTGCGGGAGCCTCCCTTCCTCCATCCCCCTTTGGATTTTATGGCCTTTTCCTGCAACACCGAGCCAACCCGCCCCGGCGCCGCATCAGAGGGTAACTGGCCCCTCCTTGAAGAACCTCGCACGCCTTTCCCAAGGCTGCAGAGGAAGTCCGTGATGGGCTCAGGAAGATTTTCCCAGCTGCCTGCGCTACCATAAAAATCACATTTCCTCCGTTCAAAAGCGAGAGGCTGCTGGTGCTGTTTCCTCTCAGAAAAATGAAACTGCAGGAGCAAGCGCGGCAGATATGCAGAAGATGGGTTGGATGTCCAGCTCTGTGTCAGGCACCTTTCCAAACAGCTTGTGGAAATACATGCACAGAACTCAGACTGTTCAAACTATCACAACTTCTCCCTCTCTACATGCTGGTGAGAAAAGGCTTCAGTTGCAGGTTTTGCTTTGATGTGAAAACTAATGCCTTTTTTGTATTTACGACTAGTTTTCCCCAAAGTCCTTTTTTTTTTTTCCTAGAGAACTCCTTTAACCTTACTGTATTATTTTTTTTTTCCTTTTAAAGAAAATACCAGCTTGGGAACACAGGAGAAGCAATGACAGCAAAGTTGATATATCAACTGCCCTCTAAACATCCATGACCTTAATTTTGAATGCCCTCACTTTCAGGATATGGGAGTGGTGCAGCTGGAAGTTCGAAGACTCCTTGGTGGCCTGTGCTGGGAGAGTACTTTTTGACAGACAAAACATCATGTCCATTCCACTCTGTTCCAGCGAACCAAGGCCGTTTTAGTAAATGAAGGCAAATCTGTCTGGAAAAGTGGATGCCAGCAGAGAGGATGTGAAGCTCAAGAGGTAACAGGGGGCCCACCAAGCAGCAAGGAACAGAAGACAGATTTTTTTCCACTAATGTACAATTGCAGACTCTCAGCTTCTATGCGAGATACGGAAGTCCATCAGTGTGAGGCCCCAGGGATCACAGTTTATTCAGTTCCTCTCTGCTGCCTTTTCCAGCTCCCTCTCCAAACAAGCCAAGCAGGACCACACTGATCTCCATCACTCCCGACCTGGGTGCTCCCACATGCTGCTCTGTCATGTGGCATCCCTGCGGCTCCAGGAATTGCGCAAAGTCACCCCAAACATCCCTCCTTCCTCTCTAGAAACTACCCTCGCTGCAGAAAGACATCTCACAGCTCCATGGCATGTAGCTGCATGTCACATTATTTCCTTGCCCTGATCTCAGCAGCCTTTCATCCAGCCCTGCTGAGGCTCCTCTCCTGACAACGTACCCGTCCAAGGGATCGGATGCAAGAATTGGCGAGATTCTGGCTACCCTAGTTGAAAAACTGTCTTGACTCAGCAAACCCCAGCGATGTAGCATACCCTGGAGTAATATTTCCATGCAAATAACATCCCAGGCGCTTACCTAATGAGATACATACAGAGCCACTAAGCACTCCAAGGTTTAGGGCAGCTGCCAGGGAGCACAGCAGACCCAGGGAAGGGGGAAGGGTGCGCTGTACAGCTAAATCTAGAACAAATTTCTGGATTCCTCAAATACAAATCATGAGTGCTTTAAGAGCAGTGCCACATAATAAGCCCTTCAGCTTTCCACGTCTTGTCAGGGAAATGCAGGCAGTACATGGGAAAGAATAAACAAGATTTGTGATCCTGCCTGTAACTGAACCCAGGGCTCTAGGGACACAAAACAGCATTTCTAATGCACGGCTCTCATCTACTGTTTCCCTCAAGCCTCCATCTCTCTCAGCACTCAAAAGGCATGTGCAATGCTCTCTTATTCTTCTCACCCACAGATGCCAAGAACCTCCGCGAACTCCAGGGAGGCTGCACAACTTAGGACGCTGAAAGATGCTTTTTGCTTCATTAAGCTGTGGCAAATGCCTTGTAAACACTAATTTCGTGCTTTAGATTTCTACAGCACTGAGCAAACAAACCCACTAATCCCTGCAGTCCACGGTCAAGCTGGGCTGGATGCTTCCAGCTTAACTGACAAGGGAAAAGAAGAGATTAAATGTCTCGTCTCGAGATCACACAGCCAGCAGCACAGTCAGAGGCTAAATGCAGGATTCCCATTTGCTCAGCTCGGGGGGAGAGAGGCAGTGAAACCAAGTGAGATGTGTACAGCAGCGGAGACAGAGACAGGGACTTCCAGCTTTGTGGTTCAATACACAGGTCCTGCAGGTATGTACCTCATTCTTCGTGGCCAGTTCAAGACACTTTTGGCTGGCTTCAGTAGACACCGAGCACTTCCAGTCTACTTTTTTTTTAAAAAACAAAACAAAAGACCAAAACAAAACTCAAATCTCCAGTGTTTCCAAAAGTTCTGCAGGAGCTGCTCCGAAGCTCTCCAGGGGAGCATCCCTCCGACGCCACCTGCCTCATCCCAAGGTGACTGTGTTCAAATCAGGGGCCACGCAGAAAATTGTCTTCAGCCTCACTTACCTGCCTTTCATGACAGCCTCTTCCCCAGTGTGTTACCTTCCAGTACAGCAACTTAACAGCAGGATGTCTGGACAGGGTCAGACAGCTGGGAAAGACTAACAGCCACCCCAGCAGCAGGAGAAAGCCCGAAGGCCAGAGGAGTGGTGCCACACAGGTAGAGCAGAGAGCTCCAGTTCATCTCTTGTATGGATGTGCTTGTTCTTCCCCTCTGCAATTCAAGGGGAAGCCAGCAGGAAGCGAGCAAACAGACGAGTCCAGAGGAACGTCAGCCTTTGGGGAGCAGCCATCTCACGGGGACCAGGAGAGCACCGCATAAAGGAAGACCACGCAAGGTCAGAAACGTACTCACAGATCCCTGCCAAGTCCCATTACCAGGCTGACTGAAAGCACTTTAGAAGAAAAGAAGGGTGACCACTTTTCCTCTACCATTAAGAGATTTACTGCTTCTGACCCAGTCTTCCCACTTCCAAATCAGGACAGGCTGAAGAAGCTCGAATCAGACGAAATGATGCTACTCTCCTGGCCAGCCTCTGAAAATCCTTCTACAACATGCCATGTCCTTGTAAGGCCCTGGGCTTTTTCTCTACAGTACAGCTCGTGCAGAAGACCTGTGAAGCGTTTAGTTAGGACATCTGCCAGGAGCAGACTTAAGCCCCCTGACAACTTAGGAACAGCGGCTGCTGCTTAATGGGATGGTATATATGGTTAATGGGATAGCATCAGATGGTTTTAGTGGTGTCTATTGTACGTTTTTCCTGAACCTCTGCTTTTCAGTTCCCTATTACTGTGTCACTTACAATAAAAAAAAATTAAATTAAAATTTCAGAAACATAGTAATTGCAAGTGTTCCTGTCTTTGATTTGCTTCTTCCTCTCCAGATGCCTTGTGACTGGGAACATTTTCAGAGGCTCTGTGCTACTGGTCACAGTGAGCCATACCACCCAGGAGCTGCCAGGACACAAGACCATGCAAGCTCCCTCAAGACCCAGAGCGATGCAAAGCCACCATATGCCTCAGCTCTCAGTGGTTGCCAAATACCACACTGAGGGTTTTGTGGTGACCACCTGAAATACATCAGGCAGCAGTTTAGCTTCTAGCCTATCTGCTCAGCCTCGGCTTTTAAGAAGATGGGCCTATTTTGCCCTCTCATGGACACTGCAGCTCCACAGTGGACTCACTGCCAACCCTCTGCCTGCTACAGGTTGCTGTCATAACAAAAGGGGACAGTAACATCCTGGGAACAGCTCAGAAGAGAGGATATAGCCAATTCGGCCAATCTCAGAGAAAGAACCACTGCTCCCAGAGCAGAAGGTGACAGGGAATGCACCGCTGGACTTTGCTGAGAGGCAAGGAGCACATGCACGCTGGAGGCACGGCAAGGTGGGGCGATGCCTACCTGCACTGTGAGAGCCACCGAAGATTAGAGCAGACGGGAGGTGGATTCCCAGCAGCGCCGGGGCACTCAGGGTTACGGCGGTGGCAGGTCAGGGCAG
>NW_009733228.1:17753-26722 GCF_000703405.1 Apaloderma vittatum | reverse complement strand
GAGGGGGGATCCCACAGCACCTGCCCGGCAGCGCTCGCCCCCACGGGCCCGAAGAGCGCCCCAGGAGCCCGGCGGCAGCTCGGTCTCGTCAGGTGCTCTGCAGAAGGGTTAGAGCAGAACTAACTTTGAAGGATCAGCTTTACAAGGTCTGAGATCACTTCAGGTGTAGGACCGCAGAAAACCAGGCTTTTCAAGTGCAGCAAAGAGAGCGTTCACCTGGAGAGAGATCCGTGTCACGATCTGCGGGTTCAGTCGATGGCAGCAGTTCGTTCTTATCAAAAAACAACCGAACCTGCGGTGACAGTGACCACTTGTGCTGCAGCACCTGCCCACGGCGTGCAGACACATTTCCAACAGCAGCACCACCACTGTGGAATCCCCGGGGACGAGCGCTGCTCCTGCAGCCTTCACACCTCAAGCTCATGAGCTCTTTTCCACAGATTTAACAGGAATGGATGCACAGATCTCGAAGAAGCAGGAAAATAAACCAGAGCCAACAGTGCATGGAAGCTACACTCGCAAAGCCATCCTCTGCCTTGTGTAGGAACCGCTAACGCGTTCCTCTGGCTGTATACGTGTTTCTACGTGTGGGACTTGCTACAATTACTATCAACAACTTCCACTTGTGTCACTCCATCACAAGTTTGACTGTATCTCAGCCCTGTATAATACTTGGAACGAATGTGGCATGAATGAAAATTAAAACCTCAGCTGTAATTTTTGTTGACTGAGAGGTGCGATTATTTCAGTATCAAGTACAGAATCGTATCAGCTAGCATTTGAGTACAGCTTAATCAGCCGTACAGTCAGAACATGATATAACCGAGTAAGCTACTTGCCTGACATTAGACTTTCATGAATTAACAAAGCTCTATTTGCACTGATTATGATGTTCTTCCTAGGATAAACTTACTTTTGTGTTTTGTACGACTCTATGGCCCCATCTGCTGGGTGGCTTTAACATAAAGGCTGGAGAACACTTTTTTGAGTACCTGCAAGTACCTCTACAAAATGCAAGTTACTACAAGGCCTTTTAGTCAAGTTGATCACGTGCAGTGAATGTAGGACCTGAGTCTTTTTCTTACTCGTTGTATAGCAGATGGGTGGAGTTCATTATGCAGCTTGGTGAGGTTCCATTTGAGACTCTTTCTAGTGAGCACATCTCAATTATCTACACTTCTATTATTCTTGTGAGTTGGTTATAAGCAAGACATCATCTGTCAAAACAGGAATTCGTTTATTCTTGGTTGCAGAACTTTGAAAGACATCCTCCAAATTTAGGTGTTTATTTCATTTGTTCATTACCACTGAAACTGAAACAAGGGCCTATTTAAATTAGCCCTTGTTAAACCTGCAGTGCGAGTTGGATATTTTATTGAGCTACTCAGGAAAAAAAATCTGATTAAGCCTTTTTTCATTGAAATTCACTGATTAAAATTACTCATTGAAATCAGCTACTGGTCTCTATCCACAAACTTTTAGTGGACCTCATGTTGTGCCTGAAACAAGCCTGCCTGACTCTCCCACCTTCTGTGTACTGGAGTCCTTGGTATTGCTGGATTGCTGGTCAAAGAGTCCCAGGAAAGTCCTACTGCACTCCTTGCAACTTTACTATTCTTTCAGATACATTATACCAACCCAAGCAGGCTTGTCAATGTAAATTTATTTGTACTAGAGATTTTGCTGATGCTGCTACATCAGTTACAAATAGAAAATCACATCCCTAATTACTACAGCTATGCAGAAATTTTTTCAGTCTAGTTTTGTAGGTTTAAAGTTCAGAGTTATATTTTTTTTTAAAAAAATCACACCTTTCCTTATTTAGTCTTTAGTCCTATTTTCAAGGAATCACATATGTAACACATTGAGGGAAATACTTAAACAGCTGTCATATTCATAAACTGATTTATGATATTGACTTGTACCTGCTGTTATTTGTTGTAGGATAATTATAAACCATGATGATGATGATGTTTGGTTTAGTTTAAAAACAAGGGAGGCTCTTAAAAGATCATTATTCAGCAGAGATCAGGTGAGCAGTTGCAATGTATTCCCTCCTCCCTCTCCCAAGAGCTGTATTCACTCTCACAGGCTTCACTAGAAGACTATTTTAGTGTAATTCTTCCTTGTTAACCAGTACAACAAAGATACAATCAGCGGGATTCTCCCTGTAGCTCATTAGACCAGATGCTGGTTATGGCATGTGCTGGTAGCTCAACTTGAACAAACAGCTAGAGGGGTATAAATCAAGTCCCTTCTGCCTCATCTCCATTAGCTTACAGCCTTCTGATAACAGCAAACCTAACCAGGAGCTATTTGGGCAAATTAAATTAATGTTTAGGACTCATGTCTCACTAAGAATGCAGAGCTGTCCCCAAATATCTATTTAAGTAATTACTATTTCTATTTTTTTATTTATTTTAAAAATCCAAATGCTGTTACGTTAGCATCGTATTTAATTTGCCTGTGTAAGAAAGAGGAACAAGCATCGCAGGGAAGGAGTGGGGTGGGCGCCCTGCAGATGGCAATCTTGTCCAGCAAATCAGCTCGTCTGTCCGGCGGTGGCTACTCCAAAGTGAAGGTGGATTATTGGAAAGGCCATCTTGGGTTTTCCCATATGCACAGTGTGGTTCATCTGCAGCTCTTTAGCATTATCGTGCTCCCTTGTCATTTGAAATTAAAGAAAGAAACAAAAAACAATCCCCGCATATTCATTGCAAAGCTCTGGGAAGGTAGAAGAGGGTAAGGGATGGGGTATTTTTCAGGACTCACAAGGGGATGGGATGCCAGATAGGTTTTCTCACTCTCAGTTCTGTGCTGCATTTCCTGGACCACAGCCTCAGCACACCGTCACTGCCCTGGGACTCTCACGTGAAGGTGAACAAATTTGTATTTCTCCTCCTTAAAACACTCAGAATTCCAAGTGAGAAGCAACGTTTTAATAACACACTACAGGAGTCACAGCTAATTGAAACTAAATCCATGGGTGCCTTGTTTTACCTAAGGATGAACGAATGTAAATTCTTTCAGAAATAAGATTTTTACATCTATTCACACCTTTTTTTTAAAAAAAAAAAAAAAAAAAAGATACTACACATTACCTCCCCCTGGGATTCTACTCTTATACTCTTACTATGTGGCATTAATCCAAAAGCTTTCCTGCCTCTCCTCTCTTTTCTTTCAGGAGACAATCCTCCTTTTTCCCTGAATCAATGCTGGAGATAAATAATCTGTTGTATACTTAAGGAAGCTTACCAAAGCCTTTTCTCAAGTTCACCTTCTCAGAGACAAAGATACATCATCCAGTTGCCCAGCTTCTCTCCAGAGGCATATTTTCCTGCAAAGGATTTATAAAGAAATGATGAAATCATTATTATACAGAGTATCGAAAGTCTGGCCTCAACTTTCCCGTATGAGATTAATTATTAAATACACTTTATTCACTGGAAGGTAGAACCCTCTGCTTGAATCTAACAGGAAAACTTACAAAGAAATAAAAAACTCCCTGAACCTTGAATTACAGGGACTGTGGATAGTTCTCCTATGAATGGGATGTGACTGCTGTACGTACATTCCTACATGAAGAGCTAGCTCCAAATGGAAAATAAGGTGTGAACTCACTAATTCAGATTTACAGCAAACTAGCATATAAGAACTTGGCAACTTTTCCACCATCCCACTCGTCTGCAAAGGAAAATGACAAATAACTGGCTCACATTTAAGCTGACAATGAAGAATATATGAATCAGCCAAACATCTCTTTATATTAGAGGCTATTCAAAGAAGTTTATTTTATAGGGGATCCTTTGTGGATCTGGACAGTAGTAAAACACAAGTGTCTGATTAAAACAGGAACACTTTCTGAGTTATCCAGACACTTTTTTTTCTCTGCAGTACACAGCAGGACATTCAGATTACATATCGTATACATTACTGGGTGCTAAAAGTTCACTTTAATTTTGTTTTCAAGTTATTGATGTTTATGAGGAAAATTTTTCTTATTTCACTCTTAGCCGCAATACAAACTTCTTTGCCTTCAATGAACAAGCCTGAAAAATTCTGTGATATAATCAGTGCGCTCTTTAAAATTAAAAAGATACTTGACAAGCTATGAGGTCTTCAGATAGATGTTTCCATCTATAGGTGTGCTGAAATGTGATATAACAACAAGTATTTTTGTCTGCTCTTTTAAAACAAAACAAAAAGCAAGAAACCAATCCCCAAATCCTTACATATCAAGTATGCGGTGTAAAAATCCCTTCAAAAGCTGCAGGAATCAACCTGCATCAACCTGAATCAAGCTGGTATTTTCAGTACCAGGAACAACCTTGACTATTTGTCATCATTGCAATTATCAGTGTGGAAAACAGTCTGGAAAGAAACTGAAATCTTCAACTGTTGCACATTAGCAGCAAGCATGGCCTTTACCAAGAAGGTAATTTTTCTCTTTGTGACACTCCCACTGCCACTTGAAGTGCGAAACAGCTCCAGGCAAGGCAAGAGTTTAGTTCAGCACTGTTTCTTCGCATTTTCTTAGTCTTTGGAAAATAGAAATAACTAAAACTCGGTTCTTGAAAAAAAATAGACAGTTAAAAAAAAGTTTTCAGGCCCTGTGTTCTGATTAAATAACTTCAGCAATATTTGATTGCCCACAAATAGACGTACTGGCTGCTTGAACAAATATCCAAAGCTTCGTAGTTAAGTCGTGGGCTGGAGCTCCGTGTCCCCCACAGAGCCCTGGTTCAAATCCAAGCCTTCTCCAAGCAATGCGATGCCACGCCGCCCGCACGGCTATCTCCTGGCCTAATTAACCAGGAGTCTCAGCTGAGCTCTCTGCTGGATTTTAATTACAGAGTTATTAATTCATAGGGAAAAAATTGACAGATGTTTCAGGTTGGTCGTAGCAAATTAAAAGGCAGGTGCTTGGCATAAAAACTCAGAAACGATTAAATAAATGACTCACGGATGTTTAGCAGTTTTGCAGTGAGCAGTGTACATAGCACCATTTAGTGTATTGTAGCACAGGGTGACTTCTCAGGATAAAAATAACAATAGCAACAGATTTTGCTCTCTAGTTTATAAAGGTAAAGAAGCTTATAAATCTGTGTTCTTAATTTTGTTTATAGCTTTTACTGTGTTTATTTTACTTGTCTTTTCTCTAAGAAGAAAATCCACTGTTAGTTTAAAAATAAAGTATGATGCCAAGGTAGACGACAGAAGCAGTTGGTTACTCTACAATTATTGCTACTCAGACTCAACATGTATATAACACAAAGTAAAAGACTCATCTCTTATAAGGGGTAACAAATGTCATAATTTTACGAATAACGTGAATCGCTTGACAAAGCAGCTTAGAAAACTGTGAGCTCACACAAAATAAATGCATTACAGGAAACACAGGCATGGCCTGAAAAGCTACCAAGGTCAATATTTTAAGGAAAGCAAGAAGCAGCCAGCGCCACGATTTTGAGCTCTCCATCAGTTACGCTGTTCCACAGGAGCCTTTAGATAAGGTCTCAGCAAGTCTCATCTATCATGCTGGTATACACAGCCTCTAAGTTAAACCGCCGAAATAGTCTTCAGTGGACAGTGGGTTATTAAAGAGGGTCATTTGGATACAGGTTCTTTGTTTTTGTTTTGGCATTTTTCAACCAGGGAAAGAAATATTACAGGGTTGTTTGTTTTGGTTTTTGTTGTTTTAAGAAACCTGAACACACATGTGCAATTTATAGTCCAATTCTCTTCACAATGATCCATTTTTAATTTTTTTTCATACGTTAGTATCATATTAAAAAAAAAAAAAGTGTTTTTGCCCATGTTAGGTGTTAGGATTTCCCTACTGGTTTTGTTTTTTCTTTAACAAAAAGATGGATCAAACTATGCTTCTTGTCCAAGTCAATGCACAATTATTCCAAGCCAAAAAAATCATTAGATTAATTTTGAGAATGCAGAACCAAATACATCAACAATTTCAGAACTAGAATTGAATGAAAATAGATTTCCAGGAATAGTTCTGATCTTGATGAATTAGAAATGTTTTGCTGGAAAAACTTCACACCAGCAGTAGATTTTACCACACGTTAACTGCCTTTGAGCTAGAAAGCTAAAGAATCTCAAAATAAAACCTCTTTCCAATAGCGGAGACTGAGCTACACAGAGAAAATTTCGCCAACTCATTAAACAGAAGGAATCAGCTGTGTATCTGCCAGTAGAAGAAATTAATAAATGCAGATTTTCATACCGTAACTCAATGAAAGCTGAAGAATACCTTTCCGTGTTGCTAAAGGAGGGTAAATGTTCATCCAGTTTCTTAATGTGAACACAGAAACAAAGTCTGCCTGTGTTTGGACTGAGCCCTTTTCCAAGGAAGAAAGTGTTTGGATTTCTTTTACTTCCACCGCACTCCTGCGTGGTTAGGGGCTGCCGGCCAGTACGCGCGGCTGCGACCGACAGCGCTTCTGCGCGCTTGGTGCGAATCGATTAATGCACGTGGCCCAAATGGAGATTTATGGTGTTGTCACCTCTGTGTCGTGCTCAGCGTCGAGTACCGCGAAGCAGGGGAATCGCACACGTTTCTCTTGGAGTTCAGGCTCTTGCTTTGCATCGCAGTTCGCTGGGGTTTTGCAGCGTGTGTATAAACTAAACAGGTTGTGCAGCGACCTGTCACGGAGCCTGAGCTCATTGCCATCAAGTTCAGTAAAGGAGAGGAACTATGGAAAGTGTGTCCTCTGTATCAGCATAGAGCAGGGTGAACTTATTGCTGGTTACTCCTCTGAAAGTTACAGTAAAAATCTCGGAATTTCTGTTTGGAACAGCTGTAAACCTCAAAATATACTGACTGCTTCGGCTGCAACTCCACACTGATGTTTATAACAAATATTTCCGTGCAGTACATTTTACCCAGGGAGCGGCAACACAGGCATTCGCAAGACCATGCAGCTACCAGTAATTTAATACTGTGTGAAATAATTCTCATTATGTCTGAAAGGTACAGTTTACACACTGCAGGAATCCCACTGGTATTTCCAAAAGCAGAGAATGGTGCTGGAAGCACTCTGCATGCTCACTCTAACAGCCAGCACCTGTCCTGTAGGCAAACTGGAAATTTCAGCTTGTCTGTACTGGAGTTTTCACCACAGCTATCAGAGAGTCTTGAGGTACTACTGTCAGAAAGGTGGAAATTTTCTTTACTGAAATATTTAATGCAGTAGATGAGTATCAAAATTGTTTGAACTGTTTGCTGTGAAGACAGCTGTGAAGAGCCTCCACGAGTTGCTTTTTCCACCATGATCAATATGTCAGAGGTCTTCCCATACTAGACTGTTACATCAAGTCTCTTGCTGCTTACTAATGTGGTTAGTTCTGAAAATGAGCAAGAGTTCTTCCCTCTTTTCTACTAATTTAGGATACTCATTTTTCCTTGCAATGACATTAATTTATGGGCAGTCCCTACTTCCAATCTTGTGAGCAGAAAGTCTCCTAGATTGTACACATAACTCTGCTCAAAAAGATGCATGAAATTCAAAGCCGAGCTATACTTCTGACCTCTAAGTTTAGAAGACTCATAGTCCTTGGCTTTGCACTGATGCTTTCTGAAAACCACTGCTGAATTTCAGCATGAAAGCAGTCTTCCATCAGGAACCGAAACACAACACCGTAAAAACGGTGCTGACATCATGCTCACTTGCCCACTTGCTTACAGAGCATCCCCATTCTGTATCTGCATCACTGCTCTGAAGGTGCCTGTTCTGCAATCTTGTCTGCAGGGTAGACCTTTATAGCCTGGCACATCTCCATTCAACGGCCCCCCAGACAGCTCTGCCTGTATGGATCAGAGATCAGACTATTAACTCTGAAGAGCTCAAACCCTCCCACCATACTCACTTGCAATGCACTCTGGTGTTCAAACTCTCAGCAATCATAAATGACAGGATCCACTAATTTTAGCTACTTGTACGGTCCCCATTGCTACAGCAACTGAATGTTTCATACTCCTTCATGCATTTACCTTCCATTTCCATACTGAGGTCACTGAAACAATAACAGAAAGATCAAATGTTAGAGTCATTAATTTATCCACAGCCCCTCCTCTGACGCCTAGTTTTACAGATCTGATGTATCCTGTTTGGAGGGCACCAGGAAGGTCCTGATCCTAGTGCTCTCAAACCGGGACATGGGGCTTGAAACATGCTCTCACGGTGGCTTGACCAGAGACTGGAAAAATTTGTTGCCTGACCACAAAGTCTTTTGTCACGATTGAGCTGAATAGCTCAGTCCCTGATTCACGCCTATCTTCAGGAGCAGTGAGAAACCAGGTGCTTCACTGCTCATGTAAGCAGTACCAGAGGATTCTCACTGGAAATACATAGGATTATGCCTCGTTTCATAGAATTGGCTTCCTAAAGCCATATAGAAGTCATGTGAGATGCTGAGAGTGCCTCTTTAGCGTCCAGCCACTGTGGTTTTATTTTGCATTCAATTCAATGAGCCTCGCTATCCTACATTGTGTCCATCAATGTAGGAAGTCTGAGCATTGTCAGGATTCCGACTTTGTTTGATGCCTGTAAACCATTTTTTCTTTTGTCTAGATATAAGGAATTTGCCCAAGGTTACACAAGAGATCTGCACTAAATTAGGGAATAGAGCCTAAGCCTCTTATGTCCTAGAGGAGCAGCCTGACTGTTGCTTTCAGAAGAGCTTCGCTACATTACACCAGCTAAGTGTCTGGCTCAATCACTATTCTGTGGATTACCACAGGGCAGATTAACTAGAGTCTATTGAATTTTTTTAAAACATAAAATAAATACCTGATATAAGCTCTTAACAGGTTTCTCCTAGTAAGCTTTTGAGGAATTTCTAACACTGTCTTGATTCTGTATATATCTATATATATAAATGCACAGAAATTGACAGTACATGTACCTATATAGTAGTAGAGCAAAGCACCATAACATTATTTAAGGTTAATG
>NW_009733228.1:4175-17722 GCF_000703405.1 Apaloderma vittatum | reverse complement strand
CATTCCTGACATCCCAGATAAATGATGTTTTCCATTGCTATCCACAAATGTGCTGAAACATAGTTAGCGTTTCATCTGCTAGGCAAGAATAACCTCAGCCCCTTTCAATTTGGAATTCTCTAACCACCCATGGACAATAAGATGTTGTGCATTTACCATCAATTTTCTGATTTTGTGGGGAATGAGGGCTGAAAGCAAGGCAGATGGAGCCTCTCATGCAGTGGCTTGTTACTTATAATTTCTTTACTGTGAGTTCGTGCCTACCCCTCAGCTGAGCCAAACCCCTCTCTATTCAGCTGCATCTGATAATACAAGCTCACAGCTCAAGGTCACTAGCTCTAAATTGGTGCTCCCTTTTTAACTGGTCTCACTTGAACAGTAATAAGCTTCAAGTAGTGCTTAGTCTTCACTTTGATTCAGTTAACGGTGCACCATCATCTTGTGAACAGGGTATTTGAGCTGCACTTAGACTCTTGCTGTCCCTGTTGCACAAATCAATTGCAGAAAATAATGTAATATTGTGCAATACTACTGAATATAGATGTATCGGTTTACCTACACACCAGGGAAGCGATCACTAGTTTCTCCATGTTTCACATCAGTTCTATTTTTTTTTTAGTAATTCTGTGCCAATGGAACACAGATAAAATAAAGGGAATTAATCTGACTGCCACAACCTGAAACAGTAACTCAATGGCAATAGGTGCCCAGCATGCTGGTGGCTGCGATCCTGAGACTGCCCCCATGAAAGACAAAAAATGAATCTTTCCTTTGTTGCTCCTGCAGTCCTTTTATTTCTGAGATCTACAGGCAAGCCCAGTAAAATAAGGCTAATTAAACCTCTCTTCTTTAACCGTTGTGTGGCTGGTGTAGCCTTCACACACCATACTACACAGCATAGCTGCTACAAGTAACATCTTAATAACCTGCTAGTATTCATTAACAGCTGTTAGAGGGAATGGGTCTCAAAGCCTCTCTGTTTAACACAGACCAAGACCTTTAAGTCTGCATACAGAAATTATTTTAAAAAACTCATCTCAACTGCAAAGTGAAAGAGCTAAATCCTATGAGGAAAGAGCAACGACCTTTGCTGGTATATAGTTTGCTTTGCCCAAGGATGTTTAACTTCTTGATTCAATCAGTCATTTTGGACAATTTACAGTGTGGTAAGCCCTTTGTAATTTCCCTCGTTCTTGCAAACACTATTAATATTTAATATTTAGCTATCAGTCGAGTCAACCTTTATTCCCTTGTATTTTTTCAGTTCTTTTTATATTTCTAATGACTAATTGTAAATATACATTCCACAGAATGACTGATTTTATATTGTTAGTCAGAAAACCATAGTGCTTCGCCCTTTGCTTTTTAAAAGAAAACTTATTAGTCATTTCTTTTTGTTTAGGACTATGATGTTGTCAATCATAAATAAACAGTCATTCAGTACACTCTCTACATTCCCAAATAAAAATGTTTTATGTGTACTGCACTTATTAATGTAATACAAAATGTACTATTTCCAGTCCACACACATTTCTGTAGCTGTGGGAAGCACTGCTGTACCTCACAGGAGTGATGGTTCAGATGCTCACAAGTTTCTACTCTGTGGATGGAAGTGTCTTTGGACTACCTTCATCATGAGAAATCCCAGCTTTCCCTCAGGATGAGGCATCAAGTGAAATCATGGGATACCAATGAACTTGGTAATATGGAATGCTCTTCAAACTTTTGAAATTATTAATAATTTTCCAAACATTTCTCTACACTCTAGATTTACATATCAAGGTAAGAACAACAGACACTGACTACTAACAAGTATTTTAGGCTGACTGGCAAAACATTAGCAACAATAATCCTATGGAGCAGCACCTTCTCTTAATGCGTAGGGACTAGCACCAAGTACAGACGCATCTGACTTATAATTAGAAATTGCATTTAATGCACAAAAATTACTTACCAGGACTCTGTTAAATCAGAAATAGTGCAGTGCAGGTTGTAAAACCAGGATGATGGAGCCAGAACTCTTCGAATATTGCTTCTGGCTTTAAAGCTGGCTTATTATGGTCTTAGGGAAAAAAAAGAAAAAGAGAGGGAAAAAAAAAGTCACTCATCTATCTATCCTGTAATTTACTCATCTGAAAAAATGAGATAACTACACTTATGTACCTCACAAGCACTGTGTGAGACTTCAATAATATTTGTGAAACTACGCAGTGATGTCTCGGCAAGAAGTGTTCTAATGGAGCACAAATGTCAAAGATTGCTTTCAAATAAGGCAGGTTTGGGAGCGAGCAAAAAGTATGTACCAGGCTGACACGGATGGTGCTGTAGTTACTTCCACTATGATGCCTCTCTTATTGTTTTATCTCTTTTATGGCCTATTTCATGGCCTATTTTGATGACTTAGCATCGCCTAATACTATTTTTTTTTCCCCTCCAAAATTTCATGTGTCCTCCTCAGCTGTGCTCACATTTTTTCCTCACAAACTGCTCATGAATTGCCTTGGCAGTAAGATTGTAAAGTGCTAAGTACCCTTAGAACATGGCTTTTGGTTCAGCGGACATCAGCAAACGCTGTCAAAGCCGATAACCTTCAGCTGAGAAGGTAACACTAGTTTCACTCACACAATCATTAACCTACTATACTGCATGTAAAGACCAAACTATTTCAAATTTTAAATTTATTTGAAGCGTATTTGAAACACAAACAGAATTTTTACCTAACCTACAACAGACCAAAAACACAAGCAAAACCTTCCTGGCCAAGTTTCTGGATGACTGCACAGAAGAAAAACACATCCAAGCAGCTGACAGGCAGGAGAAGAATAAGGTCAGACACATCTGGAATTCAAGATGGAAAGGAACCATCTCCTGATGTTGTAATAAAGACTAGAAAAAAATGCATTTAATTTCAGACCTTGTTTCAATCAACTCTGCTCTTCTTCTACGTGTATCCCCTCCTCCAAGGGCTTTCCTGCTAAGAGTCTGCACCGGCAGCTTGGGTTTAGGTTTATACCAGCTGATTTTTATAGTAGTAAGCACATTGGAAGCTACAAAGACACAGTGTGTTTCTCACTGCCCTGCTTATCAGTCACACCAAATGATGCACAGCTACGTTTAAAAAAAATTAAGTCAGTACAGGCTCTAAACAGCACAGGGCTTAAAAAAGAGTGAAGTGATTTTTTTTCCAGGGTTTTGGCATGAAACCTGGTTGTGAGTCAGGTAAGCTGAAAAATTACTACATCTCAATTTTTTGAAAATGTTTTAAATGACTTATTGAGACTTTAGCCTTCAGTCTCAGCAAATTCAAAAGCTGCTGTGTTAAATTATCCACATAAAACAGGATGTACTGAATTAATTTCATATTAGAACACAAGCTCCATTATTGATGGGGCTACAAACCCTCAGGCTGACCCTTTTACTTGCTCCAAAATCTAATTCAGATTGCCCTGAAATTTAATTTGTAACATGGACACAATTGATAAAGCCAGTATTACAAATTTGGGCTAATGTATTTTAAAGATCCTGGTATTTCCTCTCCACAATCCCAAGAAAAACACAGCAAAACATAACAATGAACAAAATCCACTGCTAAGACTGACATCAAAGTTACAGAAATTTGTTTTGCATATATTTAGGCAATCTACTTAGGGTTTTCATTGGACCTTAAAACCGTTTCACATGGATCCCCCAGACCCTGAAAAGGTCTCCTGCAACCTTCAACTACAACTAGCCAAAACTAGTAAAAACTGCAACATCAGATTCATTTACTAATTTCTTTTCTATACACAGTGTGTTTTGCTTTGCTGCAGAGAAGATCTAGTCGGCCAAATCTTTGACAGTGCTTGCTCATTATTTAGAGCTTGCTGCTGTAGCAGAATGGCTGTTAAAAATAATTTTTCCTGGAAATTGGCACACGTTAGACTCCTTTCATATGTTTTGTTGCCTTCTCTGTTAGGATTAACCTTCTCAAATATCCACCTCTCTCACATCGATCAGATGGCTTGCTTTCCATGGCCCAATTTTATTTTTTTGTCCTACCTCTGGTATGGATTTTGGCCCGGCTCTTGCCAAGCACAGCTGCCATTCTCACCTAACAGTAATGCTGCTGCTGCAGGGAGCTCAAAACCCAACTATTTTGCCTGTGTGCCTTGCTTGCTTGTTTTACCTTCCATTCACCCACTGACCTATCCACAGAAACACACTTTTAGCTTTACAGAGAAAGCCTGGTGTTAGGATGGTCAGCGATAACGCCTGTATAACCATTAAAAGGGGCCCAGGAACCCGAAGTTTCAGAAGGCAGGTCTGAGAGCGGAGCCTGGGCAGCACTGACCGCATTGATCTGGGCACCTGCACCCCGACGGCTTCGACAGAGACAGAGGGGCAGTTCTAGCAGGAGATGCAGAACGCCTGTGACATGGTACTTAAACAAATTAATCACGAAGATTTAAGCCAGCATTCACCTTTCCACAAACCTTTCTTAGCAGAAGTCACAAGGGCAGTTGGTGAAATTTGTCCTATTTCTTCAGTAGGTAAACCAGGGTGTAAGGCAAGCTTAATTATGACGCTGTAAGCCACAGAAATTCTCTTATTCTTTTCAATAACAATTCAGTTGCTTTGAGCTGTCAAATACTACTCCTGGCTGCTCTCATACTGATTCTTTGGGAAGTGGTGTTGGAGAAGCTTAGCTTGTGCCATGCCAGTCACATCGGTGTCTGCAGACAGGGCAGGAGTTTGTCCTTCTCACCTGTGCTTCGGCTTGAGGACGGTGGTGGAATGTGGATCACTATTAGCCAGACAACATGCATATATCCCTCACTAACTTTTCTGTAACGGTGATAAATCCTCCTTAAATTAGCTTTAAAATGCCAGTGCCATAAACATTCCCTGTTCCTGTTTTGTCTCATGGGATGATGATGTTTTTCTGGGACCAGGAATTACTCTTTAATAACTTGGCTGTTTAACCAAGATTGAAGTGAGGGCTTGTAGGGATCATGTGCCCTATTATTATAAACAGATCCCTTTCCAGAAATATCATGAAATTTGCAGAGGACCACTGTGTCAACAGCAGAATCATAGAGGGTAATCTTTTATGGTGCTGCATGTAGGGAAGATGTCTTGGATTGGATACTCTTTGTAATTTAAAAAAAGGATTATAAGTCCAAGCAGCAGTAGTACCAACCAATTAATGAAATTACTCTTTTGGGAGGGCTCAGTGTACACTCTTAAATATGCTGAAAATTAGCCACAACTCCTTAAGGAGTCTACTTGGAACAAAGGCAAAATTTAAATGCTGAAGTTAATAATGTGGAATAAATCCTGAGGCTGCTGGTACACAAGTTCCCTCAACTCCTTTGGTTTGGGTTGTTTTTTTTTAGTATTTAAAGTTAGCATTTTACCTTGTGCACATATTTCTTCATCTCTTTATTACATTTAGGGTAATATTTTGCTCTTCATAATATTGTTGCAACTGTAGTACATTTAAATAACATAATCTCCCTGGGAGATGGCAGATAAAACAAAAGTGGGCTACGTGCAACAGAAAATCGAGTTAAAGCTGCCAGGCACGGTCTAGGTAATCATTTACTCCTAGTACGTTGCTTTGCAATCTCAAACCAGGAGCCAGAAAAGGTCTACACCAGAGAGATGATCAGAGAAGGATTTGTACCAGGAGGATAAATTCATTCAGGTGAAGTTCTCAGGTCCAGAAGCTCAGGATATTTCACAACTCATAGTATTGTCTTGTGGCAGTAACATTAAATATCCTTACGGCTACTGGAAAAAACTGAGTGCATTGACACATCATAAAGGTAAATAACACAGGAGTGCAAAACCAATTTCAGGCAGAGAATTGGACCTTGTCTAGACTGATAATCTCTACTTAAACAGCAGAATTTTGTTTCAAATGCTACTGACAATGAACTTTTTTTGGCTTATCTGTAAAAGAAATGGGAGTTAGAGGAGAGACAGAGAAATTTTTACCTAATATTGGATGCTCATCTATATGCCGAGGGCTGAACACTCTGCCCAAAACAGATCAAGCAGGCAGTGGTATTTATTAAGAGCTTAATCTAACAGTTACTGAAGTTATTTTTTTGCTTGTATAATGTTGAGTATTGCTTTTATGTAGCATCTACACAGAGCTGACGAATATCTGACTGGTTGAAAACCAAAGATTGCTGTCTCAGGCCATGAAAATCTGTGAACTATGTATTGTCGTTTGGCTACGCTGGAAGTTGCAGCTCCATAATTCTGTGATTTTAAGAAATATCCTGTCTTGACTGAGGAGTGTGAAGAGAAGAACCTTAGAACTGAGAAGTAAGGTTGGAAGGAAACACGTAGAATGAACTGAGTACTGAGCAAGACAAAATAAACTACTTATGACAGCAAGGCCTGGAAAGCTGTACTGCCCAGTTGGCCAAAGAAGGCAGCTTTGCTCAGACTTTAGCGAAGCATGAGCTTTCCCTAAGGAAAGTAATGGCAAGCTATGGTGGCTTTCATCACAGAGCAATAAATGAATAAATAAATAAATAAATAAAGTAAGTAAGTAAATATTATTTTCTGTCTTTCCCTGACTAATTTAGATCTGTTATGGAACCAAATAATCTGTCTTTTTTTTTCACGTTACCATCTGAAATCCCAAGAAGGTCAGAGAACTGAACAACTAGTGTAGATGGTGGGTTTTGTACTAGAGACTGCTTCACTATATAAACCAGGGTGAAATTACCTTGCAGTATTTCAGACTATGACCTTTCAAGTAGACAGACCCAATGATTTTCAGTCAGTGCTCCCTCTGCTTGATTTAGAAGCCCATTCAGGAGGTAAAAAGGCCAGTTCGCTGTGGCAACTCGTTATTCCACTGTGCTGCTACATCCTGATAGATAACAAATCTGACCTTTGCTACAGAAATAGGTTGTAGTGGGCAGTAAAAGTTCACTTTGAGTGACACCACGAATGCTAACTCTCCTGTAGACAAAGACAGCATGGGGGAAGAATATGCAATCAATGCTTGATCTTGAGGAGCCCACTGAAAACTGTATGAGAAGACTTGTACTGTTTTCCTATTTTAACATCCAGGACTAAGTGTGTAAGTCCCAGGCCTTAGTTTAGTGTCCTGGGAATACCTACAAGTCCAGAAAAAACCCAGACAAGTTATTTCATTTTTGTTTAATGAAGTGAGGATCAGTTGAAATTAAAAAAAAAAAATACAGTGAGCTACCTCTTATACCTAGAAATGTGTTGGCCACCTTCTTGCCACCAATATTAAAATTCTGCTCTTGAAATTCTGGCTGCAGCTGATGATGGTCATGAGCACTTAAAAGTGGAGCAGTGACTATATGGTAAATTCAGCCCTAAAAAAGATGTGCTAATAGGTTTATGAGGAATGTGCTAATTATGGCAATGTTCAGTAGATCAGTGGATTAATTTAGAAAATGAATTCCAAACATAAAAATTGATTCTTGATATTCTTCATCACATCAATTTTATTCTCATTTCATCTGACCTGGTATAATGAGAAATTATTTGTTCTGAGAACTTTTTTTTTTTCAGTCAGGCAGTTGAAAAAAAAAAAGAAACTTGGATAATCCATTTTGCAAAGTTTCATAGGTGAAACAACAATATTATTCAATACCTATCAGAGTTCAGAATTTATAAGCTCACAAAAAATATTCCTCTGTCTCTCATGCAGCTCCACTAAATCAAGGTACTTCTATTCCCTGCCTTCCAAGTGAAAACAAACAAAAACCCTGATGAAGCCATGTGGTGAAGTGCGACCATATATATTCACTTGCAACCTGCAAGAGCAGATGTGCCAGAGATACGGCTCTCCAGCTGAAGAACGTGCTGGCCACCATTGTCCAAGCTGATGATCTGGTCAAGTCATATTCTTTTCGCTCCACTATTTAGGCGGGTTTTTTATTTTTAACTGAAAAATCTGTAGTTCTGTGAACAGCCAAAACACTGAAGCTTCATTTCAAGGAATCTGTGCCTTGAAGTTTGGCTCTTGTTTGGAAACTGCAACGGGTGGTGTTTGTATGGCAGGGTTGGCTTGGTGGGGAGCAAGTGGCATCAAAAAGCCAAAACACTTGAAGTCCCCAAATTATTTTAAAAGCTACGTCATTAATGGCCACAAGACTCAGGACTGTTATCCCCCCTGATATGGTGTTGGGTTGCTCATTAAGCACTGGTAATTAGAGTATCTCTGCTGCCTTGCTACAGTCCTGATAGAAAACTATTAACTTGGCTTCCTCCCAGAACAGCTTTTTTCAGAGAAGTTCCTCCTACTAAACTTTCTATTGTGAACAATCCCTTTTAATCTGCTGACTTGGATGCTGCTTTAAGGCCAGTCAGAAAAAAAAAAAAAAAAGAGAATGAAAAAGAAAAGAAGATGAGAAGGCAGGTGGAATTGTAGCACTTAAAGTTCACTTGCTCACAGCCGTAAGTTGCTGTGTGACTAGATCCACAGGCTACAAGGCAGAATTTTCAGAAGTGTAGGAGTGATTTAGGAACTCAAATCCCATCAATGCTCAGGGAGACTCTGCTCCTAACAGACACCTGAAAACCCACTGACTGCCGGGGTAAACTTGCCAAAAGTCCTTTATGAAGCAAAACGTACATTAATTTTGCTGATTAATGCCTTTTAGCGTCCCTGAAGATCCCCTAGAAATGACTTTTAAAAACTAATACCATCAGCAAGTGGTTCCAGTACAGAAGCTGACATATTTGCAACATCTCCTTAGAGATAATAAATCCCCTGCAATGAGACATTTTATTGCCTGGACTGACCTCACTTCTTTCTCTGAAGCTACACAACAGCTAAAACACGAGGACTGACCTGGGTACTCACATATGTCACCCAAGTCATTTCAGTAACAACGGCACCTGCAAGCTTACAGCCTGATTACAAGAAGAATGTTATTTTCAAAAAAAAAAACCCCTTTCATAAGCTAACACTTAACTAAGAGGGTGCACAATCCTTTGCTGTTTTCACTTGGTCAACACCAGAGGAATAGATAGACGAGGGGTAAAATATCACATTTGAAATATATCTTTAGCTAGAACCACACACCAAATCTAGCTTGGGTTGTATCTCGCAATTCAAAGTCACGCACATTTCAAACCTCCTTTATTTACTTCATAGAACTCATCAAATCTTAGAGCTTCTGCTTTGCAAAATATCTCTGAACATATTAATCAAAGTTGAAACAAAAACACAAGCAAATACCCCAAATATCCTAAGAAATAAAAGAAATTGCGTATGGAAAACTGCTGTTTGGTATGTCATTTTATACTTTTGTCCTCTTGCATATTTTTATATTGGTTTATGCCAAATCAGTAGCACTGATTCATTATATAAAATTTGAATGTTAGAGATTCAATATGGAAGCATTTGTCTTAACAACAGGAAAGGACCCTTGAGGTCGCTGAGCCACTTCCCTGCAAATGCAGGAAATCACATAAAAGGTATATAAGCTAGAAATATCCCCAGAAGCTTAACTCCACACAGCTGTGTACCCCTGGATTTACAAACCCCTGACTATCCCACAATAAAATGAAAGCCATCAGAGGTAAAGCAAAGCCTCAAAAGCTAATCTGTGCTGTAGATCTATGCTACAAAACAGAGTCCAAAAGCCTCGACAGTGCACTAGGTCCTGGCACTTCATGAGTTTCCATAAAACAAATATTCAACTCACAAATGTCTGGTGAGCAGAAAAGCCAAACTTATGGACAATAAATTAATGTTCGTGTGTGCTGTCTTCTCTACAGGGTCACTGAAAAAATTAAAGTCCCTCATAGCCTTTTTCATCCAAGCTCCAGTCCTCTCAGTGCCCTCCCTGCTGTTGCAGGGTGCACCAAGAACTTCAAAATGTTGCTTCCTGTCTCCCCGAGTGACACCGGGGCTGCGTGCATGTCATATTCAACAGATACGGGAGCGAAAGGAGCTCCCCACAAGCAAGCGACGGCAACGCCAGTTCCTGTTCTCACAGCAGCCCAAGCCATAAGAAGAACTCACTGAGTCGCAAAGGATTGTAATACCTGTTGTACCATTTTTATTCCTTTGATATTCTGTAAATGAATTGGCCATAGACATTTTACTGTGTTTGATTAGAGTCTTATTAATCCACCTGAATGAACCATAAAGTCTTTCAGAGAGGATACTGAAGAATAGGTATGGAATATCTAAAGGCAGGAGCTAGGCAGTGCAAAATCTAACTGCTCTGAGGCAATGCAAAGAGCCAGAGAATAGCAGGTTTGTATTCACTGCAGATATTCTTGCAGTAGCGTAACTGAATAGGAAAATGCCCTGAGGTGTATAAGAAATGAGATGCTATAAAACTATTTTGGATCATGAAAGAATCTGGAACATAAAATCTTTTAGAAAGTACCAAAAATTCAGTGACTTTGGGATTTTACTTCTTTATCCAGAGTAACTAATGCGAAGATGAAGATAAGAAAACAGAACAAAACAAAAAGACAGTGGAGCGTGAATTGCAAAACACTGGCTAAGCAAGAGGAGGGATATCAAATGTTTATGTTCTTCAGCTGGGAATTCTGTTCACATTTCCTTGCCATCTCCAACGAAGAAAAAACCCCACCTTTCAAGTAGCCTGAATTAAGTTATGTGATTCGTTTCTAGATGGTGGTGATCATCAAGAAGAATCATATTATTTTAAACTAAATATCATTTCAACATCAAGAATTGCTTAGCACCCTTCAAGGAACAGCAGACTGCCTGGCAGAGACCTGTTGTTCGCCTGAAAATGCCCTCCCAGGCTCTCAGAGCATCAGCTGCACATCATCGCTACAGAGGATGTCCTTGGACAAAAGCTCATATCCAACTCTATTTGTACAAGACTTTTTTCTTAGTGGTGTTCTTCTAGGGCTTTGACAAGTGAAGAAAAAAAACCACACTAGAATTTGTGAAATGAACAGAGGGAAGTGTTGACCTTGGTCTGTCGTTCCAGCAACAATTTAACTGAATTATGTGTCCAGCTCCAACGACTCCTTCTACGCAGATGTCTAAATGTAAAGAGAAGAATTGTATCATATAGCCAGCTTTCAGAGCAATCTGTGTAAGGGCTAGTGCAATTAAATAAACTATTATTCATTCAAACCATTTGGAGTGCTCTGAAGCTTTGTAAGCTTTTTGCAGAGGCAAAGAGAAAACGTTTGGTTTGGATGAAATCAGCTGATACAGGTGAGTGATTGTAATGCAGCCTCTTGAAACAGGACAGGGCAAAAGTCCCACTCTAAACTCAGTGAACTCATTCCCAGGCTTTACTCATAAAAGCATTCAGTGATTTGCCAGGGATGTGCCATTTGTTTGTTCATTGTAGTCTTTAAATATTATCTAATACCGAAAAGAATCGTGAAGAGCACTCTGTGATTTTAGAAGCTGCCATTTAACTACTCAGACTCTGGCAGGTAACCAGGATTGCTATCCGGACAGTAAAAAGAGCCAAGGTGTTACCTGGTTTGTCTGTGGACTCATTCATTGAAAGGAAAGATGAGAAAAGAATGAAGAAATCTTGCTTTCCAGGCAGGGGTACCAAAACACCAGACACTGCTTTTTCACTTGTGAGGCTGCCAGCCAAATGCATCCTTAGAAATACTCATATATCTGTATTGCAGTCTCTTGGGTCTCATGTTGTATTTCTCTTTCTCTAAATTTCTAAGAGGAGAAAAGCATGTGCAAGTGTTATGCGATTAGGAAACATGCATGTCTGATTGGAAGCGTAATTACACTGCATTTTGATATCTGTCAGCAGCAAATGGTGTTCTTATAGGCCAGATCATAACACACACACTCTCAACCCTAAACCTCATGAATTTCTCAACTGCCATTTAAAGGTAATAAAAGAAATCCATGTTTTAATTTTTAATATTGTCAGTGTCTGTTCTTACAGCTGTCATGTATTTTGGGAATGAACAGCTGAATCCATCAACCAGTCCATCAACTGAATCTTTAGAGACATTTTACCTGGACCTTGCTGCTTTTTTCTCCCTCCTACGCAGACTTGCTATATTTTAATTTTTTTTTATAACCAGGCTGTATATTAACAATAAAGACATTAACTCAGAAAAAAAACATTAACTCATTGTGGGAAAAATATACCAAGAAAGTGCATCCAACTCTCTCATGTATTTTGACCTTCCATTTAGCAAATTGTGTTATCATTTTAAGGGTGGGTAATCTCAGCTCTGAACAACTGCAAGGCATGTGAAGAAGAAAAATGTAAAGACAGATCCACGTATCAAGTCAGTTTTAAACGATGTCAGAACTGAGTGTCAGAGCACACAAAAGACCCAGATGCTGAAATGCTAAGGGGTAACTCTCATTGCTGTGTCTGCTTGGTAATGAATCACAGAATCATAGAATGGCATAGGCTGGAAGGGACCTTAGAGATCATCTAGGACAGTAACTGCTGCTCGTGTTTCTCTGAATCACTAAAATACCCTCAAAGCTTTCACGTGTTGGCATTCCTCTGTGTCTGCTACTGTTCATCCTCTTTCTTACCCTGCTCAGACTGGAGCAGAGGCATGGCACCCCTACCCCTACTTTGCTGTTGAGTTTGCTCTTGGCAACACGGAGCCCTGCATTTACCTGGTCACCACAGGCTTGAGGCTGCAAAGGGCCAGCAGGCACAAAACCTGTTTTGCTCTGCACGGAAATCCATGGATGGCATGGCAGAAAAATCACCACTTCAGAGACTTCAAGGTATATGTTTTTCTAAATCTGCCACATGCAAGAACATTTTTCTTTTTCTTTTTTTGTTTTTTCACAGCAATTTGGTGCCTGCAGTGAAAGTTGTAACAAGTCTACACAGAGTAAAGGTTTCTGTAGTCTCCCATCAGAAAGCCTGTCCCATGCTGAACTTGTGCGAGGTGGTACTAGCCCCAAACAGCAAGGAGCTTCTGAATCCCCCCAGAAGGTGTGCAATGGTAACCACGCCGTTAGGCAGCTAAGAAAATCCCCACCACGATTCATCAGAAAATCTGTTACGCAACCATGACTAGGAAGGACCGAGTGCACGGACAGAGGCAGAGCACAGCAGCTCCTGTGCACTGTCAGCTGAGTAACAGCCCTTCAGCTGCACCAGCTCAGCGTGCACACCCAAACCACCACGGGCGCCTTGGCTCCGCAGCAGCCCTGCCTTAGCGCACCTCTACGCATTTCCAGGAGGGCTCTGGCTTGCACAGGAGCCAAAGCTTTTGCAACCATCAGTTCAGAAATACCTCAAGAAACGTAAGACTGAAACCAAGAAGCTACTAACTGGGAGATTTGTTTTAATGAAGAAATGAAACAGCAGCAACCAATGGAAATTTTGATGTTCCCTCTCCAATCCCATGTTAGCATTAGCCCTAAACAGATGTCCCATATTCCAAAGAAATGGCAGGTTTGGCACCTCTTCACGGTTAGCAAATTTAATTATGGCTTCAAATGCAATAATGGAGCAACCTTCCTTGGCTATAATTGGATCTGCAATTGGCACCAGCTTTCCTTCCCTCCCGGTGCCATATGGGGAACTGCAGAACAAGGTGCTGCA
>NW_009733228.1:0-4144 GCF_000703405.1 Apaloderma vittatum | reverse complement strand
CTGCTGAATTATACTGGGTCAAATCAGGGTCAGATTAAAATATTACGAAACGAAGTGGAGGAACAATCAGAAATGAAGACCAGGGATAAACTCATTTTTTTTCCCCTGCAATTCCAATTTCTCTGACCAAATTATCTGGGATCCAACTGGATGTGAATTCCAATAAAACAGCTACTTTAATTACAAGAACTCCCAGTCTGTCTGAAATAACATCATGTTCTGGGCAGAAGATCAGGAGAGGCAGAAGAGCTGGCATTGTCTGAATACAAGACAGTCCTGAGATAGGCAGGAAGAAAGGAAAATAGCCCTTTAAATATACCACAAATACGAGGGGAAGACTTTTCTGCTTTTCCCCCTTCCCAGAGTCAATGACATTTCAGAAGATTTGGAATGGGGTGGAAAAAACCCTTCCTGTCAACTTGCATTACATCTCTGCAACAGCATAGCAATTACTAGGAGTAAAAAGAAAAAATAATGCCTATCTTGTTATTTGATTACATCAAATATCCACTTCAGGCAGGCCAGGTAGCAATATCTACGAGTACAACGGCTGACATTTTGCATTACAAGGCCCTGATTTCTGTTGTTGGTAACTTTGCCAGACTTAAACCATATGGGCTGAAATTCCCTTCGCTGACTTTCTTTGGCTGAGTTTGTCTTCAGTGTTCCCATGCATGCACATTTATACCTAATTGCGATGGCTGATTCTGATCCAGAGTAAGAAAAAGCAACCTCTAAAATAATTGCTTCAACAACTTCATAGCCCCAGAAAGGATAAATAACATAAAATATCCATTGTGACATCTTTCCTTCCAGAAGAAGATGAAAAGTTGCTATGTGCAAGGTGGATGCTACTGAAAAAAATTATCTGATGCTAATGCAAAGGTGCTTACCTCCAGCTGATGTCAGCAATATACATAGGTAATGTTCTAGCCCCACTTAATTTTAATTTAGTCTTATTCTGACAATTTAGTACTATTCTGAAAACAATTTTTTTCTTTTTCCTGTTGAAACTTCACCATTAAATTTACGGAGTCTCAGAGCCTCTTGTTTGTATGTTTTTTCAGAATTGTGTCCCCTTGTGACATCTCTTAGGGCCCCGTGAATGACATCCCGCTTATGCTCTTCACTATTTGAAAGCCTAGTTTTTAGCCCTGACACTGATGAGAAGTTAATTAGTCTTATTTTCCTTTTTCAGTACTTTTTGCTCCATAATTTGAAATTATAATTATTGCAGATTTAGAATAACACATGAAACTACCCCTGATAGCACTGAGACCAGAATCAGCAGAGGAGCCAAGCCATGCTACACGGGAGTATCTTCAAGAGGGGGCCAGCTGAGTGTGCAATTAAATAATGTTGCCATGGTATCGGGTAGGTCTAGGGAATAGAACAGTAGCCAGTAACACTAATTATGGAAGGCACAGCTGGAAGACAGTTGCAGGTGACTGCTGCACTGGAATTTGGTCTCTCTATCAGAAAACAACAAAGCAGTTTATACCTATTAATAGTGATTTGCAACAGCTAAAAGTAAGGAAGAAGGCTGCACGTTAGAGGGAAGAATAACGAAGTCAGGGAGCCTTTACTTTTTCTGGCAGTGTCTGTCCCGTGTCACACAGTCACAGCAGAGCCACAGCACTGCAATCCTTAACCCCCTCCTGTACGGAAAGCCTTCAGGGTCGCCCCTCTAGATTTCTTCATCATTCCTAAGGAAAGCTGGAACCTTTCTGGCACCTGGGACTGGTCTGTGCTTTAGCCCAGGCCTGTTTTACTCAGACTCATTCAAGCCAAGCAGAGAAAAAGGGAAGACTCCAGCACTCTCAGCTGCTGTGTTTCGCCACCTGCCCTTTGTTTGCATCCCAGGAACATGAGAGCTCCGGAGGCTGGAGGTGATGCCCTGTGCCTGCAGACTGAGGCGCACATCCCTGGCCCTACGGGGAGGCTCAGCTCACCGCGATGGTCTGTCGAGCATTCCGAGGGAAGTGTGCTATGGCAGATTTGCCTCCAAACGCTCACTGAGGAGGACAGGACCTGACACATGCAAGTAATTAAAAATATAACTGACCCTCAGTAACTTCACAGAAAACACCCAGTTCCTTCAAAAGAAGATTCCAAAGGGTTTAAGAAAGAAGCAAGTGCAATTAACCCCTTGGAGGAGGCTTGGGAGATGAAGTGGCTTCTCAGGGATGCAAAGAGGTTGAAGGAGCGCCCCTCTCGGTGACTTGGACCTCTATCAGAGAGACCCCAGCATTCCTATTTCTGTAATGCCAAGGATTCACTATTGCTTTGCTGGTGCCATTTCTGTGCAGCACATTGATGCTAATGCCATCGGGCCACCACTGAACAAGGACAGCCAGAGAGCAGACAGCAAAATAACCATTCTCCCTCGCTTTCCCCATTTCCCAGAGTATCTGGGGTGGCTTCTCAGCAACTGCCACATGCACTGAGAGGCACAACCGGAGGGCAGCTCTCCTTACCTATTTTAAAGATGCTTCTCTGAGCATTTTAGACAGGAGCTGGCCGAAAGATTACTGGAGGGAGGAACGAGTTTTTATTATCACAAGGGACCATTCTTGGATTCATGCCTTCTTCCTTCCCCAGTTTATATCTTCAACTAAAAGAATGGGAGAAGTTCAGATACAAAATATTCTCACTTCACCTCAGGGGAAAAAAAACGTCAACTCAAATCAAAACAAATAATGAGACCTGAAAACCACAGTTTTGAGCTGAAGCTCCTTATAACTGTGCACATCTGAAAACCCTTGCAGACAGCTCTGTCGTGAAATAAGCTGCACGTTAATATCGACCTTGAAGCAGCCCGATCAGAACGCTTAAAACTCAGTAACCAGGAGTAAGGGCAGGAGTCTGGAAGACACATTTCATCATTACCATATCTGGATACATTATGCTATAAAATAACTCAGTACTTTTAGAGAGAGGAGAAAGTCTACAGAGATATACCGGCTGCCAGTCTGACTCCACATCGGTACCTTCTGAGCTCTCAAGAGCAGAGGCTCTCGCCTCAAGAGGCAGCACGTGGCTTCATGCCGGCGTGCCTCAGCTGCAGCCCGGTGCTGGTTCTTTGCCTGGCTTGCGGCAGATGCTGCTGATCAACTGCCTCCAAAATGCACAGGCTGCTAAAGAGTGAGACAGACCAAAACACCGTGCCCACAGCCCTGCTGGCTGGAAGTATAAGACAGAAAGCAAGAGACCATGTCTCACATTCACAGACTTCAAAGGTCCCTACAAACCAGTCTGTAGGACTGAAGCTGATGTGTGAAGACATTAAAAAATATTTTACAGCACGTTTCTTCCTTTGAAGAAGCATTCCCTACCTGAGAGCTATCACTGATGCCAAGGTTGCTATGGTAAGTCTTTTTCATTTGTTTGATCAAATGCAAAATTTCTCAGATATGGCTCTTCCCTGGGCAGAGGGGCTTTTGGGCAGCTATAAATGTACACTCTGCCTTTTTTATGTAATGTTTCTGGAAGAAAAGACTTCACATAAGACAAACTCAGATAGCTTGTGCCATTCTCCTGAAGGGGATGACCTTGGACTTCTGGAGAGTACCTTGGACTTCCGGAGAGCTGACTTTGGTCTCTTCCGGTCCATGGTTAAGACAGTTCTTTGCGAGGCTGTTCTGGAGGGCATGGGAGCCCAGGAAGGCTGGGCATACTTTAAGGAATTAGTTTTAAGGGTGCAGGAACTGACTATACCCAAGTCACGGAAGACAAGCCGACGGGGGAGGAGACCAGCCTGGCTGAACAGAGAGCTTTGGCTGGAACTTAGGAACAAAAGGAGAGTTTATGGTCTACGGAAGGGGGGGCAGGCTAATTATGAGGATTATAAACAACAAGTGAAGCTGTGCGGGGAAAAAATTAGAGAGGCAAAAGCCCACCTAGAGCTAAACATGGCCACTGTGGTGAAGAATAACAAGAAAAGTTTCTATAAATACATTAACAGTAAGAGGAGGTCTAGGGAGAATCTCCATCCTTTGTTGGATGCAGAGGGAAGAGCAGTGACCACTGATATGGAAAAAGCTGAGGTGCTTAATGCCTTCTTTGCCTCAGTCTTTAACAGCAAGACCAGTTGTTGTCTGGGCACATAGCCCTCTGAGCTGGAAAAAAGGAATGAGGAACAGAA
>NW_009733227.1:0-6983 GCF_000703405.1 Apaloderma vittatum | reverse complement strand
CCCCACCGCGCCACCGGCCAAAGGGGAAGGGAACACCTCAGCCTTTCTAAAATTGCCCCCCAGAAATGCAGCTTCCAGCACGTCCACCCTCGTAGTACTACTGCAAAGAAACAGCGAGCACTGCCAGCTTGCCAGATCCTGCTCCTTTTGCCTCGGTTCTTCAGTGGTGCCATGCAAAGAGATCGCATGTGGTGCTGCCTCTGAACACAGCCGCCCAAGCTCCAGCACAGCCCGCTACCTTGCTGGGCAGCTACTCCATCTTAGGTCCAGCAAATGCTTACATTAATTCTCTCAGGTTTTCCTGCATTTATAAACATTAGATGTGACTGCTTCCCGACAATGCCAGGCATTGGGATACTCCATGTGGAACATGCATCCCAGCTCCTTGCTGCATCTGGGACCATCTTCAATATTTTCATGGTATTTTCCTGCTTAAGCAATGTTGTAGCCACCACAGGCTTATTAAACGATGAATGTAAGAGGGAGATAGCAATAAGATACCGGATGTCAACCTCCATGTAAAAATGTAGGAAGACACAGGTTTTACCAATGGATGTTATGCCACTATAAAACATGACAAAACCAGCAATGGCATGTTCGCAGTTGTCGCTTTTACAAAAGGTTGCTTGTCCTCTCATAAGATCTCTACTACCTGGGACCAAGTATATCCCAGGAAGAGGCTGGAATGAAAGACAGCAAGAATCTACCCGACAACCTGATCTCCACAGAGTAAGGACAGACAACTTCAGGGATTATTTTAATTCACATATGCATGTGTTTACAGACTCCACCTTCAACATTTTCATCTATAAAAGTAATCAGCTATGACAAAAGATAACAATTTAAATATCAAGGGAAACCTTCTCCAAATAGACAAACAAAAAAGCGCATGAAACGTACCTAGCGTGAATCATTCCTAGCAATAGTAGTGAGGTAGACTGCCTCGCAAGGGAGAAATAAACAGCTTCCTCATTTTCCCATTTCTCACACACTACCTCATAACCTAAAGTAAAGGCACTGAGCCACAAAAACTGTAGACTTAAGTGGCAGCAGTCTCAGGTCTGTTATGGGCAATGCTAGGAACATGCATAGTTATGATGAGGCTGCATTACTTTTCTGGACTGCCATAGTCATGTCTTGTTTGGGTTTCATGTGCTAATTCTGAAACATATGAAGCTCTGTGTATTTTCTACTACAAATCAAATCAGATGCACAGGCTTCTATCAGTAAAACTGCTTGAGGCAGTCCCTGGTGTTGGTGGAAAAAGATAAAGATCCACAACCGTTCTTTTTTCCATCTGATAAGAGTGATAAGCTTGAAAGAGACTATGATCAAAAATAATGCAGACTAGGCAAGCTTATAAATGTATTCCTTGATGTCAAGTAGCTAGGAGCCTAGATTCATTAGCTTCTAAAAGTCCCACATGACATTTTGCACGCAGTAACGGCAGGTCAGGAGTAAAGAAACTAAGGCTCTGAATCCACATATGAGTAACTGTGTTGCATCAGTTTTGTTCTTTCAGCTCAAGCTCACACACTAATGCAAGTGCTTTAGTATTTCATTATGTCCACAGTATTTTGTTTAGATATCACAGACATGGCTCCATCTGTCTCTGCCTTTCAACTTGTTCATATATTTGGCTTGCATAAAGTATGTTTTCCCACCGTATGGGTGCAAAACTAGAAATCCCTGAAACTGAAGATAGGAGAAAAAAAATAAAAGAAACCAAACACACACTGAGCCCTCGGGGAAAGAATTGTGTGTTCACTTGAGAATCAGAGGTGTGAACAGATTCAGGGGCAAGGAAACACTGCTATCTCCAGAACAACACGGTGTGGCATACCAAGCATGTCTTTACTGACTTGTGAAATGTCCTATATATTTCACGCTCCTCTATAAGTAATAAAATATGAGTACTGGAACTGATGAGATCCTGGGTGAGGGAACAGAGCTGTAGAGACAAAGAAAACATCGCTGCAAGTAAATCTCAAGGTTCATCTTTTTTTCTTCTTAGTTCTTCATTTAAATAGTGCTACCGTGATTATTACAGTTAAACATAGAAGCTCCACATAACTGATTACTTCCAATCCATATTTATTGTTATTGTTCCTCCAGCTGACATGTTTCTCTAAGCCTTAAGCTTTGTCTCAATTGCATCCTTTTTACAATTTTGATCAGTTTCCATGTTGATTTGGTTGAGTTAATATTAGTTGTCTTGTAGAAAAAACCCTTTATTTATGCTTGCCAAGCTTACTGAAATCACTTCCCCATCCTGTCATTCCCCAAATTAATACATGATACAAAACCATAGTGACATACACCACCTACGGCTCAACTGCACAAGCAGGTACAAAGAAAGCAAGCCTGGAGATTAAATCATAGACATTAACAGGAGAAACAATACAGAGTCACCTCATCTTGAAAACCGGAGTAATGTAACATGGAGAGATTTAATAGTGACAACAAGAGGATCAGCTGTAAGTTGATTATTTTCTTCCCTGCTATTTTAGAACACTTCTTTTTCTAGCATACTCTGATGGAGGCAGTCTTGAGCTGTAGAGCATGCTGCCTGGTGGAAACTATGAGCAGGTCAGCAGCTGTCACTTTGCAAAGATATCAAGCAATGCCACAGTCGAGCAAGAGACGGATGGCTTCAGTCAAGGTGAAGCACAGGGTGGTGCAGGAGAAAGGCTGGTGTTTGTATCTCTGAAGTAGTATATTCCTGGCATGTATATTCATAGCCAATGATGCAGCTGCCAAACCCTGTTGTGCCACAATTGCTCTAACTGGCCAACCAGCTGGGGCAACACCTGTAAACTTGGCAGCAGTATTGATACCTCTGAAAGGAGTGTTGGGGTGAAACTCTTGGTGGATACCTGTAGATGGAAGAAAAACCAAAATGGCTGTGCTATCTGAATCTCAAGCCTGATGAGTATCAGCATGGCCACTGCCCTGCCCAGAGTCCTGGAAGAGCAACGTAACAGAGCTGGAAAAGCAAGAAGCATCACAAGCATCTGCATTTTGCAAAACCTTCCATGGTACCTCTGTTTTCTCCTTGCAAAATCAGATCTGTACACAATTAATCACACATGGATTAGGAGCTGCTACTGCCATGGAAAAGACAAATATGCTTTTAAGAGACAGGGAAATCCCATTGCACTGGATAAAGCACTGAAAACATTTGAACTGCATTTCCTTGTTCAGCTCTAGCCACCTCACTCAAAACAAAGGAATTCTAGCTAAACCAAAACCAGAGAGAAATGGTAAAAGATGTTTATCGAACCTCAGAGCCATTATTTGGCAGCAGAAAAATAAATATCCAACACCACGTACTATTATGCTCTTCAAATACTTTGGATGAGGTTAACACAAGCAAGAGAGCATAAAGAGCTATTAAATGGTGAAAGAATAAATTAGTATAAACTATATATGAATATTTTTTCCTGGCACTCCAAAGTAGCAGGAGCTGGTAGCTTCAAGAGTAGCCTTCCAAAATAAGGACAGTGTGCAACAGAAACAATGACTGAACAACAACAGTCACAGATGGCAGCCATTATTGCTTCCATGTGGGAGGAGGTGAAGGTAGCTGGAAGGATAGAGACATCCTTCCTCTGGTGGCTCACAGCCTGCCGACACTTCTTCCTCCAGGGCTCTGGGATGGTGGGGTGCTACTGCTGCTCCTTTACATCAGCTATCATTTGGTTTAATACCAGATGAGCATAAATTCCAAAATCTCTAAGGAAACCGAGAATGAATTTATTTCCTTTGAAGACGAGGGAGCTAGCACCTCACATTTCCTTCAGTTCTCATCCCTTGCTGCTATTTAGTGTCTCTCCCTCCTACTCCTTTATGCTTTTTCCTTGCCCTCATTTCTCCTGTCTAATCACAAATCTCCCTCCCTACACACTTGCTTCTTTCAGTGAGTGGGATCACTTCTCCATCATTTTCCCTTGCAGGATCTGCGTTTAAGTTGTACATGAAGTAGGGAAAAGAGGGGAAGAGAGTAAATGGCATCCTCTTCCCTAAGCCCAAGGTTTCTGTCTGCATCTTTGTCACTCTAGAAGAATCTTCACCGTTATAACAAGTGAGACTGGAGGGGTTCTGGAGGTATTTGCATTCACCATTTTTTCTGATGGAATAGAAGAAGAAACAGAAGTGTTGCCTTATGTCCAAGTAAATGCAGTACTCTCAAACTAAGACCAGATTTGATTTTTGAAAGCAACTATATGACATAATTCCCTGAGATGCCTCATGGTCTAACATTTCTAACTCTGTCCTGTTGGCACTCACTTCCAACATTTCATTGTCTTCCCCCAGAAATAGATCGCACATCTCCTACACTGCTCTGTGGCACTACACCCATACAGGAATTTTTTAAAGACACTGAGCCCTGAGTAATACTTTCATTTCTTAGTCAGGTTTATCAGTGGCTGGTATTTTCTCCAGTGCTTTTTCTGACCGTACAGAAAGCACAGCTTATGCCAGTACACTCATTGTGTCAGCTTGTCATTTCTGTCTAATTACTCTGATTTTATCAAGATGCATCACTCAGCTATGCTTCCCAATATCTTTCCAGATATTTTTGCAGTTTCAGCTGAAGATGCTAAAAATATTGTGGAAAAAAAAGGCCAAACCAACCCCAAAATGTGTATTTTCTACTTATGAGTCTGAAATGTAGCAATAATAGCATTGTGGATCTGAAACCTCTCCAACAGCATTCCTTGCCTGGCAAAACTGTACTTGCATACAATGGATCTTCTTTCCTGGTGTGTCTTCTGTGGGTCATGTCTGAGAAGCCACATACTGATAAAAAAGTCTTTTCAGTCATAATTACATTATAGACAAAATAGTCTGTGTTTCCAGAAGGAGAAAGTCACAGCAATCATATGTCATTTTTGGTTTTGATCGCTCCTGCCAAACCAGACCAAGTCGATTTCTAGCAGAACTAAAATTCCAAATGTCGCACATGATTTCTCTATCCATTCTTCCTATCTTTGAAATAATATGTTAGTATTTTTATTTCTCAAGATCTGAAAGCTCATAGTGTATGAAGTACTCATTCACCGGTGAATATGAGATTGTCTTAGAATAATTAGCTTCTGGTTTTAGCAGTTCTTCTTTCCTACTTACTTCTTAAAAGTTCTTGTAGAGATTCTAACAATAGAATCTGTGAATATTTGAAGAAAGTGCTTAATTTCCTGCCTGAGTTTTCCTTCTTAGAAATGAGTTTTTCTGAGATTGGAAAGAGTCATATCTGGAGAAAATTACGTTGTATTTCTGTAAATCTTTTCATGAAGATTATCTGGAATTTCCGCCTATTTCCACAGGGTTTCCGTGTACCTGGACTTCAGCTGCTGCTGAGAATAAAGTCATAGTGTATACAATGTTTTTTATCAGTATAAAAAGATTTTGACCATGCTTTAAGCACTAACATCTTCATGCTGTGAAGCAGAAAATTGAAATTTGGCCATAAACATTCAGAGTATTTTTTTTTTTCATTTTAGACTTCCATTCCTCTGGCAGGTTGGTCCAATTTACAACAGGTGAAACTTTGAAAAAAAATTACTTTTCACACACTAAAAAATTTACTGCAGTTCTGCATCTCAGGCTTAAGAGAGAAAACGACTGAGACTGAGAGCAGCTTGATAAAGTCAGGCCACCTTCCTACAATATGGGAAAACAGTCACAAATCCAAGTGGAAACCATGACTAAGGACCAGTGACAGAAACAGCAGACAAAAGAATGGGTACAGTGAATCAAGAATAAAACAGATAAAGAACTAGTTGAGAGGCGTCCCTGCCCATTACAGGGAGGTTGGATTAAATGATCTCTAAGGTCTCTTCCAGCCTAGGCCATTCTATGAGTCTATGAAAGAGCCAGGGCTAAAAACCAGTGAGATAAGACAAAAGGCAGCAGGCAGGGAAAGTGAATGAAAAACTAAAATGGGGAGAATCTAAGCTGGAGGGTAGAAGGAAGCCTTCAGACTGGTAGGGCAGTGAATAAAGAAGTCTGATGTTTAGGAGGTGGAACTAGCAAGTCAAATATAGTAAGGGAATCAAAAGAGGAGAGGGGGAAATGAGCTGGAACTGAGGGTACAGAACTGTTCAGCTCAGAGGGGTGAAACTGGATGGGGCAGTGTGCTCAGCAGGGCCGGCTTTTCCTCCATATGCAGATAAAGGACCCAGCATGTCATTCCTCTGCTGTCAAGACACAGCAGGGAAACTCACAGGTTCCATCTGCATTTCACCCTTGCCCACTGCTGTCTGTGTAATGGTGGCAAACTGTAAATCATACTACTTATTCCGAATAGCCAAGTGACTCCATCCTGCTGGTGGCCCGCAGGCTGGGATTTTTCTTTTATGGTTCAGACCTTTTAAGGACATTCAGAGATTGTACTGAACGTTTGTATCATTGGGATCTCAAGGGCTAGATGTTCCACTCAGTGCATCTGGTTCTAGGCAGACCTGCTTCAATAGAGGAGATGGACAAGATGATGGTGACCTGCTTACTGGATGAGGGATAGGCTGTGGATATTGTCTACCTTGACTTTAGCAAGGCATTTGACACAATTTCCCACAGCATTCTCCTAGAAAATCTGGCTGCCCATAGCCGTGGGTGGGCTTATTCTTGCCTGGGTTAGGAACTGGTTGAATGGCCGGGTCCAAAGAGTTGTGGTCAATGGAGTTAAATCCAGCTCGTGGCTAGTCATGAGTGGTGTGCCCCAGGGCTCAGTGCTGGGACCACTCCTGTTTAACAACTTTATCAATGACCTGGATGAGGGGATGGAGTGCACCCTCAGTAAGTTTGCAGATGACACAAAAATGGGAGGAGGTGTCTATCTGCTGGAAGGTAGAGTAGAGAGGCTCTTCAGAGGGATCTGGACAGGTGGGATTGCTGGGCCAAGGCCAATCACATGAATTTCAATAAGGCCAAATGCCAAGTCCTGCCTTTTGACCACAACAACCCCCATCAGCGCTACACGC
>NW_009733226.1:0-5290 GCF_000703405.1 Apaloderma vittatum | reverse complement strand
TAGCTCCTTGTCATTCCAAGGGCCCTGCAGTTCGGGCGTTTTTCCTGTCCCGTTTCAGCTGCCGTGACCCAGTGCTGCTCTGGCTTTCCTCGTGTCCAGCTCTTCCATCCCAGGAACACACTCTCTCCTGCTGCTCCTGCAGCTTTTAGACGTCAACCAGATTTCTTAACACAAAGACTGCCAATAAGCATTTGCATCTTGCGCATTGCCAATACTTCCAAAAAGCGTGCCTGGTATTGCAGTATCATTAAATGTTGTGGTGAGGGGGTGAGCCAGTTTGGGAGTGGGGTTGAGGTCTATCTGGGAACGCTTTCCCCACCTCCGGGGCAGCGCAGAGGCAGAGGAGTCTCAGAGCTCTGAGGAGGAGGGGAGGTCAGAGCAGGCTGGTCAGGGCAGGGCAGGGCAGGGCAGAATGGAGCCGGGACTGGTGCTCTGAGCGCTGTGGTACCACACATGGGGCTGGAATAAAGCTGCTGGCACCACTCGGTGTTACACATGGACTCACGTCAGTGTTGGCATTCGTTATATCCGCCTCAGAAAGCCTCAGTTTCTAAAAAAAAAACCCCAAATCTCTTTCTCTGCCTGAATTGCCACTGACTGAATTACGAACAGGATTCTTCCTTTACCGAATCAAAGAAGTCAATTGCTCTGTCTTGGTTATTTCTTTCAGATGCCCGTACTCAGCGTGAATACGATGAGAGCCACATTATTACAGCACACAAGATTGAACAGGTAAGGGGATTACCATTTGTGTAAACCATCCCTGGATTTAGCAATTAGCAGTGAGCCAAAATTGGCTTAAAACCCCCAGGAATTATCCCAGCTTCCCCAGAACCTGCTTCAGCCATGTTCCACTTCTGCCACTGGAGGGGTGTGTTCTGTCACGAAGCAAACGTGGCTTCAGTAGCCCTAAGGATTGGCTCGTGGGAGCTGTATATCAGGAAAAATATTGCACAAGAATGAACATATTGTAGCCTCGTCTCACAAGGGACAGTGCTGGCATCTTTACCACTGTGGCTGATGAAGCAATCCGGTGGAGTTTGCATCATTTCTGATTAATTCTGACCCAGTCTTTCAGCCTCAAGTACAGACATAGCCCCAAACTCATCTCATAGCTCTAGAGGAATAAGTTGCAAGATGTCGGGAATGTTGATGCCACAAGAAAAAGAGTGGAGCTGTGCTCCTGATGGAATTCCTCTGTGATTTTGGTAGGGTCCTACGGGGGAGTATCTGGTCCCAAATTCAGAGGAGTTGGGGTGTGTCAGATACTGTGTGGTGTATGACTGTGAGACCAGCTCTTTGGATTGCTGTGACAGTGAGGAAGAGGAGAAAGAAGGTACGTGTGCCCCATGTCAATGGAGACCTCACTGCCAGACAGGTATTCTCCCCATTCCTCATTTAATTTTATGAGCTTAATGGAAGAGACACAAATTTACCCGGTTTTATTTGAAAAACGAGCATCTGTGCTATTCCTCTGTTTCTTCACTGTGTTGCCTATGTTCTTAGGCCTCAAAACCCCAGATTTTATTTCAAAGCATCCTGGCAGGCCTGGTTTCCTCTCACTGGACCAATCCCTCTGAAGCTCCTGGTCACACGTGAGGAATGGTTTGGGGTGTTTTTCCCCACATTTCATTGACATCGGACTTGTCTAACGATTGCCTTTTAGGGAGGAGTGCTGCTTTAGAGACCGAGAGCACCGACTCAAGTTCTGTGTGTTCACAGAGTGAGTACTTCCTTCTTTGAGGGTTACAAAAGACTTTCACGCGATCGTATTTTAAAAGTCTTAGCTTTCATGGGGCTGGTGACTTGATGCAGTTCACCGAGAAATGTGAAGAGCTGGAAACTTTTCCGTGTAATCGTTCAGTCTTCCTCGAACCGTGGAAATGTTTAGCTTTCGCACGTCCTTTGGCAAGAAGTTCTGCTGTGTGCAGAACCACTTCTGCCTGTTTGCTGGGCTCCTGTCAGCCTTGTAAAGGCTACTATAGTTTTAGCAAAGATTTACACCATTTTTTATATTTTTTTAAGAAAAATATCCAGGACTGCAAGGGGAATGAATAAAGCAAGCGTGCTCAGTGATGCGACAGTCGTGAGGGAAGGTGTGAAGAATCAGGAGCAGGTTTCTGTTGTGCTGATCTCTTTCTAAGGCAGACAGAGCCAGAGGCAAGAGGGATGGATCCCTCAGGAGAAGGAGCGGGAGCGACCATCTTGCATAATTTACTTCGCTGAGGGGAGTGTTTATTCAAGATACCTCCTTTCCCCCTTTTGCCTCAAGCAGGCTAAAGAAAAGGGCCTCCATAAAACTAAGATTATTAGATATAAATTAATAACACTTCCCTGTTATGGGAACTTACTACAAGCATTTCCCAAGGACTAATAGGGAGGGTGAAAAAAACTTTATCTAGACCTACAGAAGGAGCCAGGAGAGGAATAAAAGATGAGGACAAGAGGTGAAAAGCAGCACGCCCTGCTACCGACCTGCGGCAACAGTTAAAGAGCAAGGAGAGCTTTTAACAAAGCTTTCTGCAGACTGACAGATGAAATGAGAATAAATTTGCTGTTGGTGTCGGCGGGGCAGCTGTGCCTCTGGTGCTGCACGCTGCACCTGCCCTGGCAAATGGCTTTTTGATCTCGTTCAGATGCTGAGGAAGGAACTGCCGTCCGCCATGCCCGAAGCTTAGAGCAGTTCACCCACCGCCCCGTGCTCGTCCTGCGGGGAGGGTACAAGCGGTTTTCAGCTTGCTATCCTTTTCTGAGGACTCAGAAGATATTGTGGATGCCTCAGGTGAGGTGAGACTAATTTGCAGGTAGAAGACGTTAGCGCTCATAGCCAGCTGTCGATGGCTAAGGAATTATTTGTAAACCCGGTATCAGAGTAATTTCAAAGAAAGGAATTAGATACAATTTGAGTTGCTGAGCCTTGCCCTGAGTATCTCCACTAATTCTTTTAGAGCTGTGCATTGCCTTTTTCCCCTTTTTTATTGCGTGAAAGAAAGCTTGTGGAAACAACCTGGGAAGGTTTCCCTGATAACCCCGAGAGTGGCCTCCAGGAGAGTACAGATAACTAAACAAACAGCAGCAAACGATGAAAAGGAGCAGGTTCCTGTCTCGCCCCTGGTTATCTGGTACACAGTGAATGTCTTCGGACAGCCGTGCAGTTCCTGCCAAGCACCACGTTCCATGTCTGTAAAGCTTGCAGTCAGGAAGGATGACAGAGCAAGTGCTGCTGCATTGTTTCAGCAGGCCCAGAAGGGAAACCGCCATTGATCACTGGCGCGCTCGTTGTTTGATTTCACCTACGGACACTGATCGAGATAGCTCATGAGACACAATCACCCTTTTTTCACATCTAGGAGAAGACTCGAGGCAGGGCAGGTTTAGAGGGCGCTGGACAGCCTGGAGCATCTCATCTCAGGTGCCTTTTGTTTCCGTTGTTCCTATTCACATCTGGTTTGTGTGACGTAGCCCGTGGCACCGTGCTAACCCGTGGGATGCTGCAGCGCTGCAGAGAAAAATCAGTTCCCTTTGTGCTCCTTCAGGAAGGGTAGCAAACTGCTCAACCTCCCCTTCAGATTCAACTGGACACAGACAACCTCCCTGCCTTTCAGTTGAAGCTGTTGTCCTCTCCTGCTTTAAATCATCGGGTGCTGCTTTGTTCTGCTGCAGAGTGTCGGTGGGGGCTGTGGAAGCGCTGTTGGCTCCTCGTGGGTTTTTGTTCTCAGCCTTCCTGTCACACCTGCAGCTCCGCGGGTGGCAGATGATTTCATTCAGCCTTGCAGACAGTCACTGGGGAGAAGACCCCACAAACGCGTTACACTGCTGCCCCTCCGCCTCCTGTTTAGTTGGGATTTGTTTCCTGTAACGCCACAAGGACAGCAATGCTGTCGGTTATTCTCAGTAAATCTAGCAAAGGCTTCAATAGGCAGAAAATCCAGGTGACTGAATGAATGCGTCACAGGCTCTTGACAGTGTGTTTCAATTCTTCACGTGACTTCTGTTTAAGAACTTACCAAGCTAACAGGAGCAAACACACTCTCTAAACTGAGCCTCTGGTCTCTCTCTGGCAGGAACTAGACAACTTCCAGCTGTACCCTGTAGAAATACTGCCTGCAAAGTTATACATGGGCAATTTCAAGCAGGCCTGTGACCAACAAATTCAGAAAGATCTGAAGATCAAAGCACAAGTCAACATCTCAGAACAGCCTACGACACTGTAAGTGAAGTAGTTGAAGGTTTACCCTCACCGATGTCCATGCTTGTGAAAAAAAGTGAGGTGGCCCAGCACCAGAGCCCCTTCATGGGGGAGTCAGTGCCTGTGAACTCCCAGGGAAACCTCTGTTGTTCACTGCAGATTCACATGCTGTTCCAAGCTCATTCTTCTGATCTCCGCTCCAGATTTAGCACAGCAGCAGTGCAGTCCCACAGCCCTCGACCATGATGTGGGTGGATTGGGTGAGAGGAGGACTGGGAGGCCCTTGACATTTCCAGCCTATCACATACCACCATCCCTTGGGAAGAACCTACATCTCTAAACAGCTTTCAGAGCAAAATCTTACAAATACAGCGGTGTAAAAGCTAAATCACTGATGTTTCACATTGCTGGTCTTTCCTTCCTTACATACATCTGTCTGTTTTTGAAATCCCTCACCAGTGTTTTGCTGCACTAGTTCTCTGAGTTGAGTTCTCTGAACTTGTGGAGGGAGGACAATTCTGACAGAGAAAAAACATGTGAAGTGAATCAGAGTCTGCAAAACTGCCCACATGCACGCTGTGAAGGCACTCTTGCTTTCACTTCACCAGTTTTCATTTAGCTTTCAGATGCAGGAAGCCATGGGTTAACACGTCAGCGCTGATACAAAAAGGAATGGAAAGTCAGTAATTAAACTGGTTCTGTATTACAAGCATCTCTGTATCTTACCATAACAAATCCCTTATCATAATGTTAATGATGACGGTTATGAAAAACTCACACCTGTAACAGCAAGTAAAATTAGCAGCTTGCCTCCAACAAACACATGTTTTTTCAAAGCTGCTTCTCCAGTCGTTGTCACGCTCTGTGCTCTTTTTCCAGGTTTGCAGAAGGCAGCAAATACCTCCATATATCTGTTCCAGATTCACTTGAAGCAAATCTTTATTCTTTTTTTCCCACCATCTGTCATTTCATAGGTGAGTTGTTCCTGATCGGGAATTCCTGCGACCTTGCTCACTGTAGGATATTAGATGGGAGTGACTGAAACTCACTTGAGCAGGAAGCTCGGAGACAATCAGAGAATCACAGAACTGTTGAGGCTGG
>NW_009733225.1:0-2734 GCF_000703405.1 Apaloderma vittatum | reverse complement strand
TTTTTTTTTTTTTTTTTTTTTTTTGCTACAACTTCAGTCTCTCTCCCACATGTGATCACACAATTGTTTGCAGTACCACTGCTGGCTGGGTTTAGAGTAAACCATTGCGTTATTATTTGGGTGGGGAGGAAAGGAGGACCACACACAAATCTAAACCATACTTTGATAAGTCAGATTTCAATCCAGTTTACATTACTGACTTTTTATTTTTCCAGTAAACCGTAAATACTTGAACTGTTTTGATTTACTGATATGCAGCATTTCTTAGTTATAGGGAAGTTTTGTAACGTGTAATGATGTCACCACTTCCCTGTAAACTGGAAGGTTGAATTTATCTTCTTGTGATACTTTATGGCTTTTGTTATCAATGAGATGCCTTTCAGTCTGAACTAAGGTACCTTCACAATAATTTTAAAGCACACAAGGACTGTCAATGCCATTGCATGAGGTGTGCTGGGCTGTGTAGAAAGTGGCTCTGGCACACAGGGTGGATGAAAGGCCCTCCCATAAGTAACTGAGTTCCGCAGAATAAGTCAGTGTGGCTGGCACTGATAGTTCAGAGGTGGTGGGCAGACACCTGAGCACTCCCTGTATCCCCCAAAACGGTGCTCACGACACACTTACTTCGCAGAAATAAGAGGTGTGGATTTCCCTGCTGCCTTCCTCCGCTTGTGGGGGTTCACTTCTTTCATGTCCTGGAGATGACACGTTGGAGAGTAGAGTACCGGGGTAGGCTGGTTGTAAACACAGCCACTATGTTGTTTCTGATGAGAGTGGGTGTGTGGGGAGAGGAGTGCAGCTTTTACAAGTCAAAGAAGAAGAAAAAAATTGCCCAAAGGCAAAAAAAATTAAAAGGAAACATAAAAGCAGCTGCATTTGTTAGCAGTAAGAGATGCGACAGGTAAGACAGGCTATGGTGTTCTAGGAGAGTGGGTGTTTCCGGTATCTTCCTGCCATGGTCCGCCTTAGAAAAATCTAGAAAAACTGAGGGTGACATATAAACAAAGATCAAAAGGTGCCTGCTGGGGTGTTGGAGAAGGGAGCATTTGTTATGACGAGACATTAGCCTTACAAATACTGAGCTGGTCAGTTATCAGAGAGTACTTTCAGGCACAGGAAAATGCACAGTTAGAACAAACCGTTGACAGTGTTTTCCTTTGCTTGTCAGCACAACATCTCGCTTGTGCAAATTCAGCTTTAAAACAGCTGTTCTTCCATATGTTAGTTGGAAGAAATTATCCTATTATTTTCATGAGAGTTACATAGTTAAACATGGCAATAGTTAGGTCAAGCCCTACATCATCTCCACATGACTGGTACTGTTTCCTCTGACCAGCATTTCATACCTCACCAAAGATACAGAAAAGCTCCATCTTAGGGCTCTCCTGGTGAAGAACCTAGCAGTCAAGGACCATTCACTCTCTGCTCTGCAAAGCCTTCTCAAGAGGACTCACAGAATGTTTTCGAGCTACTTCAGGTCTTTGTCACTTTAAGTCGGGGCTACAGGATGCAGCATCTGAAATATACTTGCCCTCCTTCCAAATAATACATTTCAAAATGAGGAAATACCATGACCATCCACTACCCCTAAAGGAACAAAGATTCTCTGTAACACTCAGTCCTTAAACACCATTATCAATTATTCACCCATCAATAACAGCAACTAACAACCTAGTCAGTGTTCCACATGTTGAGAAAACAGGCAGGGGTCTTCATTTTGGATTAGCACAACTAAAGGTTTGCATGTTTTGTGCGGGTCAGAAGAAGGCAGAGATGAATGCTGGGAAGAGCAAAAAATAATTTTGAAAAGATTTTAAAAGGAGGTAACAGGTCTCGGTTAACAAGGACAGAGGTGATATGCTGATTTTTTTTGGCTCTACAGATTGTAAATCAAACTGATAGCAATTTTAACTGAAGTAACCCTAACCTAAAAACATTATGTAAAATTACTGCATTTGGAGTTTACATTTTGCCAGAATTAACAGTAAACAAGCATATAAAAATTAAACCACATTGACTCCCTAAATGTTTCATGTTTAGGAACATGGCTAACATCATTAGCCATGGGATGCTCTGGGTACAGGACTGCAAGCAAATACCTGGGAGTCTGGTTCCTCCTGGGCCAGGCTGCATCTCAGCACCAAAACTGCTGCGAAGAGAACTGGTGACTCTTCTGTGTGTCATCAGCATCCACGAGGATCACCTTCAGGTTGATTACCTTATTCCTTGGGATCACCTTCAGGCTGATTATCTTATTCCTGTGTGACCTACTCTAGGTGTTCCTGCTCTGGCAGGTGAGTTGGACTAGATGATCTTTCCAGGTCCCTTCCAATCCCCAGCATTCTGTGATTCTGTGATTTCTTGAAATGCCCCAAAGAACTGCTGGAAGGAAAGTCTTGAAAAACCACCCTGAGTTCCACCAACATCATCTCCTCTGGGATGTACTCAGCCCTTCCACCTTGGGCTGTGACCTGCTTGACTTTTAAGGTAGAGCTCAACCCATAAGGAGAACATTTAGAGTGTCATTGCTGATGGAGGAGTCTTATCTCCACAAACAAGGGGCTCTTTGCCCTTCGTATCAAACAAAAGCTCCACAGAACATGGGGAGGCACTTCTGTGTTGAACTGTCACAGCACATCCCTCAGGACTCACGTCAGGGCGTTATGACAATATTTCATCTCCTTCCTTCGGTGCCCGTGAAGCGTTGGCGGCATGGGGCAGTACTTTTGGGAAG
>NW_009733224.1:0-1700 GCF_000703405.1 Apaloderma vittatum | reverse complement strand
CCCGAGGGCTTTTTCTTCACTTGTCTATGAAAGAGGCCGGTGGAGGCCGCGCTCCCGGGGAGGGCGGTTCGGGGCTGCGGCCCAAGTTTCCCCAAAACCCGTGAGAGCCTGGGAACGAGCATACAGAGAGAAGGGACCACGGGAACTGGGGTCACACCCAGAGTAGTGAGGTTCTGCAGAAAGGAATATTTACCCTGTGGCAGACAGCACAACAATCTTCCACCGTGAAAGCATGAGATAGGATGGGATCCATCCAACTGTAGGAAGTCACCTGTCAAGAGCAGGTGAGAAGCAATAGCGGGCAGCCAGGACTCACTCAGACACGTCACATCCATCAGGCACAAAGCAGCGAGTTGCCCCAGCTCTGTCAGGGGAAGCACATGTGCATCTCCTCCGCCAGTGCCTTTTGCAACCACTTCCCGCCTAAATGTGGAATGACAAGTCCCAAGGACAACGAATTGACCTCCAAAAAGGCGTTAAGTTTTTAACTCAGAAGAAACTAAAGATGGCAGGGCAGATGTTCTGTTCAGCGCTCCTGCCCAGTGTGCCTTGGAGGATCTTTCACCTCACTGAACACCACTCCTATGGCTGTTTCCTTCGAAGCGGCTGCTGGAGGCACGGGGATTTCTGTAACAGATTGTGACTCTGTTTCAGCTCGATGATTTGCCTTCACAGATGTCAAGTACCAGATGCTTCAAAGCCTGTTTTACTCAAGCAGATCAGGCAGAGTTCAGTGTGCTTGCAGGCCTACCCCGTGAAATATGGCAGTTCCCAGAGGTACGATCCAGAAAAAGAACCAGACAAACCCATGTCACAGAACACCAGAAACAGCTGGATGGTCTCCCATCTTTCTGGTGTGGTACTGAAAACAGAAAAGTGAAACGAGCAGAAGCTCTTAAAAATGGCTCTTGCTGAACAATGGCCAAAGGCAACAGATAGATAAGAACTCTTTTGAATGAAGGAAAAGTATTCCCAAATGTGATTTAATACTGAATTAAGATACATGGAAATTCTTCTGACTCCAGGAATACATGGTGACTAGGCCAAGCTGGTTCCAAATTTCACAAGCTCATCCATGTTTTAATCAGCATCTGGAGGATAACGTTTGTACCTTTGGGTCTTGTTAACTTCTTTTTAATCAGATAGTGGACTGATATGCCAATTTTTTGCTCGAATGCTGAAGCTGTGCCAAACTGTGCTGCTTTCCTGTCTCGTTGAAAATGAGATCCCCCGCTCCGTTAGAGACATTTTCACAGACAGGGAATACACTGCTAGTGGGAGTAGGTCAGATTTACAGTGTGTGTCCTAACACCAGAAGCACTGTCATTTTCAGATACTATCTTCATCCTCACTCAACTACAAATTTTCTGGTGTGACACAACACATATGGCAATTCCAGCAGCGTGGCTCAACAACGGCTTCGACACGGGTTTTGCCAAACCTGCACGCTGGTGGGGCTAGCAGGGTCCCCTCAGACCAGGGACAAAACCCTTCAGAGGTGCCAGACCCCTCTCAGCACTGACCCACTCCTTCAGGCACCACATCCCCTGCTCTCCCTCCCTTTTGCCCCTCGCTCTGTCTCCGTGCTCTGTCACGCCGGCGTCAATACCCTTACAGAGCTCTGTCCCCAGCCTGGAGATGCTCTGCACACACACCCGAGCACTTCGTTCCCCCAACGCTGACACTCTCCTTCCACCCCT
>NW_009733223.1:0-1202 GCF_000703405.1 Apaloderma vittatum | reverse complement strand
CTTCCGATCTCCTGCAAGGGGGAAGAACAGTCACAGGCAGCAAAAATAACAGAATTCAGAAAACTACAGGTCACAGCCTTGACTGCACAATCCTTAAAAATACCCGAGAAAAGAAAGAGTCTTTATCCTCAGGAGAACAATTCCTAGGAAGACCAGAGGAGGTACGCCAGAGTGCAGGGAGTGAGGGCAGAGCAAACACACTGCAGGACAGAATGACTGTCACTCAGTAGGAGTACAGAAAGCTAAGTTCAAGTCCTGCGCAAGTTACAACAAAAGTTGTCATAATTGCAGGATTATATACATCACACAGAAAACATAAAACTCGTGAAGGCACAACTGCAACTCACAATTTTAATGCTTTTAACTTTATTTAGATTAAATCTGGTTAGGGGCATCAGGGGTAACAAGAAAAGCTTTTATAGGTACATCAGTGACAAAAGGAAGAGTAAGCAAGATGTGGTCCTCTTCAGAAGGAAACAGGGCACCTGGTCACACAGGATACGGGCAAGATTGTGGTATTCAACAACTTTTTTCCTGAGTCTTCGCTGGCAAGTGGTCTAACCACATGGCCCAAGTTGCAGGAGGCAAACACAGGGACTGGAAGAATGAAGGGCTGCCCTCAAAAATCAGGTCTGAGACTGTCTAACGAACCTGAAGGCGCATAAGTCCACTGGACCTGATGAGATCCATCTGCGGGTCATCAGGAAACCAGGGGATGAAGTTGCAAAGCTGCTTTCCATCGTATTTGAAAGTTCATAGGGGTCTCATGAAATTCCCACGGACTGGAAAAGGGGAAACATAACCCCATTTTCAAAAAGGGAGGTAAGGAAGACCCAGGGAACTTCAGGCCAGTCAGTCTCACCCTAATGCCCAGCGAGACAATGGAGCAGATCCTCCTTAAGGCTCTGATAATGCACATGGAAAACGAGGAGGTCATTGGTGGCAACCAACATGGCTGCACTAAGGACAAGTTGTGCCTGGCAAGTGTGATGGCCATCTCTGATGTGGTTACAGTGTCACTGGATAAGGGAAGAGCAACTGATATCACCTCCCTGGACTTGTGCGAAGCATTCAAAACTGTCCCAGACAACATCCTCATCTCTAAATTGGAGAGACATGGATTTGATGTATGGACCGCTTGGTGGATAAGGAATTGGTGGCCACTCAAAAAAAAGAGACCTTATTGCTTTCTACAACCACCT
>NW_009733222.1:0-2830 GCF_000703405.1 Apaloderma vittatum | reverse complement strand
TCTCAACCCACCGAAACTCTCCTGGGGCCAAGAACGGCTGAAATCCCGGTACCGACCTGGCCCTGGCCTTGCAGGACTCTCCAGCCTGACCCAGGGCACACCAACACCAGCCTGGGACCACTGCTTGCTCAGAGCAGCTCCAGACTGGCCCGACAAACCCCTCCTGGGGCAGCCCAGGACAGGGCTCTGCACATGCTACTGTGACAACCGGCAGCAACCGGCTGTAAAATGCCAATAAACAGAAAAAGGCAGGGTTGAATTCACGATTGCTGCCAGGAGTTAGTCCCACAGCCTCAGGACAGCTGAGATGAGGAGCTGGAATTACATATAACTCATTTTCTTCACTTTACTCAAAACCATTTGCGTACTGATGAAAGCCCTTGTTTTTTTGAAGAGAGCTCACAGTTTACTCCTGGACCTCTCCAGGCACCACTCAGCTGGAAGCACCGAACAATTTCCAAGGCCAATCCGAGTTACAGATCAACAGCTGCTGTTGAGACAAACCACACGTCGGCACTGGTGGATCTCTCAGTGATTTTCTTCCCGTGAGATGACCAAAGCCTTGTACATCACCAGTCCCTGCCTGGGCTCTGCTGACAGCCCCAGCCAAGTGCCACATTAGGGCACCCACTGACCCATCAGCTCCTGGGGGACATGTCACCCCAAAACGTTTGTAGGGCGGCCAGGGGCAAACACCTCAGCTTGAAGAAGCGCATGCTAACAATAGGTTTCTTCACTATTTTATCCAGAGGAAGCAAGTTCTTCCCTCCCTTATAGAGTCAAAATTGCCATGAGTTAAATTCCATTTAATTATTTTTTTGCTCAAAAAAAAAGGGGAAAGCTCTACAAGATTAACCCAAACCCCAGTAATAAGATACTAAGGAAATACAAGCATCTCATTCTTCAGATCAGAGGTTTTTAATAATAATGGCAAAAATCAATATGAAACTAAATTAAATCTGCTGTTTATATTCATCAGGTAATTTGACAGAGACCCTGCCAATTCAGATCTCTACTCCTATGATAAGTAAATACAAACATAGTACTTTTCAGATCACAAAGTTTTAATGGAAATGATCAAGAGCAAATGCAATCAAAACTGCCTTTCACACCAGCCAAATACCAATTGAATTAGGCCAGATTATTCAGTAAGGAAGCCTACAGAAATCGAGCTCTTTAGAGATGTAATGGCACAGAAACACAAACTTGCTGCTTTCCACATAACGGCATTTCAATGCAAGGGAAGAATTAAGACTCTGGTAAAACCGATTTCATTTAAATTCTGCTGGAAGTGAACACAGTGACTCCTCCTCCCACCAGCTCCTTGTCCCAGGGCCCAGCAGCAGCCTCCAGCACTGCTCCCTTTCCTGGCCCATTATTTTACTGGGGGTGAGGAAAAACACTGGCTCGTCCGCTCTGCAAAACACTGACCTGCAGAGAGGTCGCCCTCCCCACCCGCCTGCGGCGCTCCAGAGGCTTTTCTACACTCGAGCAGGAACAGACACAGAATAAAGATGTGTGGTTGCAATCAAATTATCCCTTAGAAGAAATAACAATAAATTCTGAACTTCCCAATTACAGGGGACAGGCAAACCTTGGAAACCATTAGGAGCTGCTTCTTCTGTTGATGAATTATCCAGAGCGCACAGAACTATTTGCTGAGCTTCACTGTATTACACTAATTATAAATTAATATATTGCTCATTACACAGTAAAGCTGTGCAGTCAACTAATGCACTGCTGCAAAGAGCCTATTTTAAAACATCCTCCAGTACTTTTACGATCTGGATGTTTAATTTACTTCTGTTCTGGCTTAAATGCCATCAACAAGCCATTCTTTCACAAAGAAATATCCCTGGCTTCGTCCTACATCCTCTGGGGCTCAGCATCATAGATGAAACTTAGAAAGACTTTTTTTAATATTAAGGAGTTGCACAAGAAATTAAGCAAAATAACATAATTTAAGCCTAATTCCTGTGTTACGAGTATTTTAAATCTGTGTTTATCATGGCAGCAGGCTGGCAGGGTTTTTTGGTCCTGGTGCCAGTGCAGCCCACACACACGTGGCTGTTGCCCTGGTGAGCTCAGCTCCTCTTGCCCTGCACAGAGGCAGGTAGAAGCAGCAATAGAACCGGTCATCTCAGAGAAAAATGGTTTTTTGAAAGGAATTAAATTCTCCACTCTTTTGAAATAAAGCTTTTCGATTAAGAAGAACTGTTCCTCCTGTGCTCAGGCAGGGAGGAACACTCTGGGAGGCAGGAAAATACGAACATGCCAGGCAGGTACCCTGAGGGGCAGGAAGGGCAAAGGGCAGATCTGCTGACATCCAAAGTGGCCGTTTACTGGCACTTGCCTCCTCCACTCGTTGTCTGACTCAGTCCCTGACCGAGTCCCCAGGCACACACACGGGTCTTGTGCCGGGCAGCCCTGTGAAGGGGAACACGAGCCTTGCAGATGAGAAGGAAGCTCCCCACTGGACCAGCAGCAGGATGAATAGGAGGAAACGCAGCCCCTCTTTCTTGGAAAACAGTTGTTAGCACTGCATTGTTTCAGGGAGTGTTCTCGCAGCATGGTTTTATGTCAGACCATTCTTTCTGCACAGTGCTTAGCATAATGGGAACAACAAATGCAAAACAGGATCAGTCTCACGCAGAAGTCCTTTTGGAAAATGCCATTTCCTTCTTTCCAAGGAAAGCATCCTGGTGACTCAGCAGTACAGGGCAGCACATTGGCAGCCCTACAGAGGAATCAAACATTCCCCAGGGAGTGCAGTGATTTTCAACCTCAATAACACAAAGGATATTGCACTCATAATATTTGAGACCCCCCT
>NW_009733221.1:0-836 GCF_000703405.1 Apaloderma vittatum | reverse complement strand
TATTTTAAAAAATATATTATTATTACTATTTGTGGGTGGCGATTAAAAAAATTGAAATCAGCCTCCTTGTGCGCATTGCGAGAAGAAATCCGTGGCTCTGCTGCAGTGCCCATATGGCGCTGCACGGCCCGATCCCAATCGCCGGGATTATGCTCGGGAATATTATTCTCGGCAGCACAAGGAGCCTTTTCTGCCCGGGCCGAGCCATTGTGAGGATGTATGTTAATTAAATATTAACAAAGGAGAGCACTGGAGAACAATGGAGTAAATTCCAATTCAGCCCTGAATATTACCTCTGAGTAAGAGTTTGTTTTCAGACATTACGAACTAATTTTCAACTCGTCCTACAATCCCTCCTTCATGCTGTTGGGCTATCGCGATGAAAATCTAAACTCGCTGCTTTAGTGATAGAAAAAAAATATTTTCCTTTTTTTTTTTTTTCCTTGAGAGTAGATCTCTTACGTGCTGCTTCCCATGCCTTCCCCCAATGGTTTCTACTTCTTTTTTTTACCAATCCGCCGGGGTCAGCCCTGCTCTTCTCGTGGTAGCAGTAGGACATTTTACCCTCTGGCTTTTTGTTTATAATTTTTTTTTCAATGTTTTTATCGATAATTTCAGAAGGTTCTACCCAAAAGGCGGACTCTGCCAAAGAAGTTCCCTGGCTCTTGGAAATGTCCCCCGGCCCCTACAGAACTGACCTGCAGCACATGGAGGGGCGGGGGGAGAGAATTAAAAGAAAGAAACCAAACGGCTGTCGCTCCGAGGCCTCTTTTAGAGAAATAAATGATCGCGGATTGGTTTTGGATTAAAAAAATAAATCATAAAAGCAAGGCGAG
>NW_009733220.1:0-1079 GCF_000703405.1 Apaloderma vittatum | reverse complement strand
TCCTCAAAAAAGGAGGATTTTATGGATAAAAGAGGGTTTTCCTCAAAAAAGGAGGGTTTTGCCTCAAAAAAGGAGGGGTTTCATTTTATGGATAAAAGAGGGTTTTCCTCAAAAAAGGAGGGTTTTGCCTCAAAAAAGGAGGGTTTTCCTCAAAAAAGGAGGTTTTATGGATAAAAAAGAAGGGTTTTCCTCAAAAAAAGGAGGAGTTTTCCTCAAAAAAGGAGGGTTTATGTATAAAAAAGGAGGGTTTTCCTCAAAAAAGGAGGATTTTATGGATAAAAAAGGAGGGTATTGCCTCAAGAAAGGAGGTTTTATGTATAAAAATAAAGAGATATTTAACTCAGACAGGGATTTTACCTCAGGAAAGCTTTTTTTAACTTGAGCAAGGGTAATTTTACTTCAGAAAAGGGGATTTTTTTCCTCAGAAAAGGGCATTTTATCTCAGAAAAGAGCATTTTACTTCAGAAAACAAGGGGTTTCACCTTAAAAAGGGGGATTTTACCTCAGAAAAGGTAAACTTCACCTCAGAGAGGAGAGTTTTACCTCAGAGAATGTTTTTCACCTCGAGGAAGGGGATTTTTACCTCAGAAAAGGACATTTTACCTCACTGAGGAGAGTTTTACCTCAGAAAATAAGGTTTTTCACCTTCGAGAGGGAGAATTCTACCTCAGAAAATAGAATTTTACCTCAGGAAAGAGCATTTTACCTCAGAAAAGGGCATTTTACCTCACAGAGGGGAGTTTTATCTCAGAGAATAAGGTTTTTCACCTTAGAAAGGGGGACTTTCACCTCAGAAAAGGGCATTTTACGTCGAAAAAGGGCATTTTACCTCACAGAGGAGAGTTTTGCCTCAGAAAATAAGGTTTTTCACCATAGAAAGGTGGATTTCTACCTCAGAAAATGGAATTTTACCTCAGGAAAGAGCATTTTTACTTCAGAAAAGGGCATTTTACCTCGGAAAACAGCATTTTTACCTCAGAAAATGGCATTTTACCTCACAGAGGAGAGTTTTACCACAGAAAACAAGGCTTTTCACCTTCGAAAGGGGGAATTCTACCTCAGGAAAGGGCATTTTATCT
>NW_009733219.1:0-2987 GCF_000703405.1 Apaloderma vittatum | reverse complement strand
GGCCTATCGAGTTGTCCTCAGCGTTGCCATAACTCTGTTATCACCAGCTCTGGGCTTTTTGTGTGCTCATTAATGTTGCTCCAAATCGTTAGCAACAAAAATTGGATATTTTCCAGACAAGAGGAAAAATAAGCATGGCTGTAGAAACTCATGGGGGAGGTGGAGAGGATGGTTCTGTCTAACTCGCGAAAGGTTGATGGGAGAGGGCTCAGCTCTGTGCATATGCCCAGAGAGAACAGCGACTGCCTGCTCTCTGCACCCACCGTGAGCGGACGAGAAGTCCTTGTGCTGGTTTGGGCTGCCAGGTGAGCACAGGGGCAGAAGAAGAGCTCTCCCTGCAGCCCCTCAAGTTGTTCCAGATGGTTTGCTGTGTGCGTGGAAGGGAGTCGGCATTGCCGACACTGGCTGGATGGCACGGGCTGCACCGGTGGTGTCCTGCTCCCCGATGATTAACAGCGACAGTAACGCGCGATAAGCACTGGGTCATCAGGTTGAGCTGTGTTTCTTCGAGGTGTGGAACACCAGATCTTCAGCCGAAACGGGCGGTTTGCATGGAAATTGCATCCAAATTGAGTCACGTCCACGAGGACAAGGCTAAACCTGTACTTAGAGCACATTTCATGCAGCAAGCCCTCTTGCCACACAGGTTTGGCAGCATGGAGCTGTGCACCTTCCCACTCCGGAGTCGCATGCCTGACCCTGTGTTGCTTCCATGTGGCTGTGATGGGAAGCTCTCTGAGCACGGGCTTTGCCTTTTCAGCGCTTGTGTCAGGTGGTGGGGACTTGAGTAGAACTGCAGAAATAACATCGAGCTCAAATCAATTCATTTCACTCACCCCACAGTTCCAGTTTATCTTTTGATCCAGAAAGTCCGACCCATTCTTGCCTGGTGCTGGTGTGTCCTGGCCAGACGAGTCCTTAAGATCTCCTGTAATACTGATCACACTTTGATTGGTGTGTAATTCAGGAAGCAATAATTAAATAGGGAAGGAAAAAATTGCAAAATTAGATTCTGACTAGGACTCCTGTGTGACTTCAGAATAACTTAATTTCAATGAGTTAGCACTCACTTAATTGAAGCTGCTACTTAATATCATCTCAAACTTATTAAATAAGTCTTTACCCTGAAATTAGATGCAGAGAAAAGGGAAGTGAATGTGGCCCTGCATTTTATTTTCCATTTATTCTTAATGAGGGTCTCTGATGGAGGCCGGCAGTTTGGAGTTGGGGTTTGAAGGTAGGTTCCTGTGCTCTCCTGGCCTTGGGTGAGCTCTTGTCCTTGAAATCCTGAGACTTCCCCTCCAGAGAGCTCCGTGTCAGCAGAGCAGGCCCTTCCGCAGGATTCACCACAGGGGGAGCAGCCGGAGCTCCAGTCCCCGGCTGCCAGGGGGAAGCGGTTCCTCTGCGTTCTGTGGGTGCTCCACCTGGTAAAGGGCTGCTCAGCCTTGTCCTGAGGCTGGGGAGTCTCGGCCATGGACAAAGTAGTCTTGACTCAAGGAGGTTTTTAATTCATTAACCTCTTGCCAGTTAACACAAACCTCACTGGTTAGAGAGAACAGATGTGCCTACTGACTGCGGCTCAGCTTGTGGCCTCTTCCCGCACAGGCACCGCATCCAAAAATGGACAGTTTGTGCCCAAAACAGCATCAGATGTGAGCAGATGGGGTGCTCGTGGGCGTGCTCCCCATGGTCGCTGTGTGCTTCCTGGGTCCCTGTGCTCTTTGGGTGCTCCTACTGGGAAATAATTTGGCATTTCTGTGCGCTCCTGCAGGAGCTCGCTTGGTGCTTGTGCGTGCCCGTGCGCAGCTCTCAGCGAGGCCGTGGGGATCCCTCCCGGCGTCCTCCCCGCAGCACGCGGCCGACTCCAGCTCCTGCTTCTGCCTGGGTGATGGGAGGAGAAAGGCTGCTGGAGTGGCTCTTTAGAAAACAGAATTACAGTAAAACGTGGGAGGTTCCTACAAGTCACCTGTGAGCTGCTTCCTCCCATTCCCGACCCGGGCTGCCTGGGAGGAACTTTAAATTGCCGCGCGGCTCAGCCCTGGCCACTAGGCTCCGGCAGCATGATGGGGAGAGGCATCGTCCTGCTGGGGCTCCTCACCCTGGGGGCACAGCTGCAGGCGGCACCCACCGCAGGCAAGTACCGGTGTGCTGCAAGCACCCGCCCTCCCTAGATTTTGAGAATATTTTCTGTATTTCTGTAGCATCACAGAACCATCAAATGGTTTGGGTTGGAAGGGACCTTGAAAGGTCTAGTCCAGCCCCTTGCCATGAGCAGGGACACCTTCACCAGACCAGCGTTGATGGTGATGTTCAGTGATATTAAGTGTCTGTCTTAATACTTGTGTTTATGAAAGCTGTCTGAGAAGAGTTGTAACTCCAGTGAGGTTTTTTTTTAATTTAAGCTTTGCTCTGGGACAGGTTCGGGGTGTCTCCAAAAGCACCAGCCCCACTGGCCAGGTGCCACTCTGGGAGAAGGGAAATTCTCAAAGAAGAATGTATTTTCCTGCTCCTGTTTTTTTCTTTGGAAAAATGGCCTAATTTCAAGGACAGGGAAATGACATTTCTTTTGAATGAGCTGCAAAGTGATTTTGAGAGCAGCGTTTACACTTTGCCGGCACCCCTTCACTCTGAGCACTCTGCCCGTGTTGCCAGCCGAGCTCTTTTATTCTAAAGCTCAAACCTGGAGGCAGCAGCAGCTCCTGTGCAGCGGGGCCAGGTTTGCTGTTGCTCTGTAATGAGACCCTGAGGCCACCGCACACTGATGAAAATGTGTCGGCAGAAATGTCATCTCTTCTCAAATGCTCTTCTCTGGAAGCTTGAGTTTCTTTTGGTCTCAGTTTCCAGTCCGGTGTTAAACCTTGTGATATAACCCTGCTTTTGTCAGTGAGCCAGCGGGGCCGGTGTCAACAGTGCTCATGTGCTGGTGCCGCCGGAGGGAGTGGGGTGAGGATGAGCCCGGGTGATGCAGGGCTCGCTGTGGTGTCGGG
>NW_009733218.1:36160-43947 GCF_000703405.1 Apaloderma vittatum | reverse complement strand
GACAGGGAATTGAGTGTCCTGTCTCTGTCTATCTTCCCTCCATGGGGAGAAGGCTGCTCGTAGCCTTCCCCTGCTGCCACATGGTGTGCCTCTCACAGGAGGCAGTCCTCGTCCGCCATGTGAGTCCATCCCTCCACCAGGGGATCTGCCCACGGGCCACAGTCCATCTGCTCCAACATGGCTCCTCCTTGGAGTCACGGTCCTCTTTGGGTGTGTCCATTGCTCCCGTGACTTCTCTCTCTTCTCTGGTGTGGGGTCCTACAGGCCACATCCTGGACGCTCACCACTGCCGGTCTTCTTGGTCCACAATCACCACGGGCCTCTGGAGAATGCTCTTCTCTGGTGCTGATCTCCCCATCCTCCCCTTGGCACCAACCATGAGTTTGCTTTTCTCTCCAAAAAGAAACCAGGGTCCTCAACACAAAAAACAGGGAAGAGGGCAGCTCTTCCCTTTATTCAAGAGGCTTCCCCTCTTGAATATATTGATTCACAGAAGCACCTATTGGCCTGGACTTAGCCAGGGGTTGGTTCGGCTCTGAAAGTTTCTCCAAAGGAGTTAGCTCCCCCGTTACCAAAGACCCAGCCAAACCTAAACCCATCACAGCTGTTTATGAAGATCCACCAGGACATGAGTTTTCAAAGGCTGACAGTTTGGTAGTCCAAAGTGCTGTCTTAAAACAAGATGTGGTATGTTAGAGATTTCACAAGAGGACAACTAGTAAAACCCTGTGAGAAGGCTTTTCAAATGTGAGACAAGGTTTTTGGAGGTGATCTGGAAACATCAACTACATAAAGGCTTCCCATTTTATATTTCCTAACTTTTCCATATGAATATCTTTAAATACGTACAGGAGAGATTAATTCCAGCAGGAGAAGTAAGCATGAAAAACTTTGGAAATGAAACTTCTCTGGAAATTAATAAGGAGAAACCTCAAACTAGGCTAAAAGTGAGGGGAGTATCCTTTGGGGAAAAATCCTGAGAAATTCATACTGCTGAGACCACTGGGTAATTAACAGAGCTCTAGTCAAATGATGTTTTAAAAAGCCAAAAAAGCATTAACAAGTGGGATTAAAAATAGAAAATGAATGGAAAATGTTTAATCTTCACTCTGCAGAGTGTTTCATAAGAGAGGAGGAGGAGGAGGAGTTGTTCTTGGTGTTTGGGATTTTATTTAATCTTAACCCTGGAGTCACGCTCATGACCTTTCAATACCTAGTGACTTCAGAACAGTGAAGCTCAGAGAAGTGCTTCAGGAAATTGCAGAATTACAGTTAACCTGGCTGGCTGATAGATATTCAAAGGCAAACCCCTGATTTTCAGTCCATGACAGCAGAAGAGGGGCATTTTGTGGGTGAAAATACTGCAGGGTTTGGTACTGGAGACTGTAAGGATCTCCGCTGTTAGACAGTGGAGGTACACAGTGCTCATGACAGCTCTGCTGAATGCCAGTCCCTTCGGTGGACTAAGGGGACCGATAACCTCCTCCCTTCTGGGGGCAGAAGGTATAGAGTGTGGAGAAGGAGGTCCATGTGCCCCAGCATGATGTCCTGCTGTGGGGAACTGGTACCAGTTTTGTAGAGTGGCAAGGGCTGAGCAACGAGGTTGGCTGAGGGACTCAAAAAACATGCAAAAAATTTACATTCTCCAAATAACTGCCCCACTGGACAGATTGGTGAGCTCCTAACAGCTGTTGTGTTTTTCTGTTTTTTTCATGGCAAGACTTCATGGTCCTGCAGGACTCTGTGCTGCAGGACTGGGAGTAGAAAGGGGAGTAGAGGAAGCTGTTGTGATTTAAGCCTCAGCCGGTAATTAAGTACGATACAGCTGCTCGCTCTCTGCCCCCAACAGTGGGATGGGGAAGAGAATTGGGGGAAAAAAAGGAAAACTAATGAGTTGATATTAGGACAGTTTAATAGACAGAAGAGGAAGGGAAAATAATAGTAATTGTAATAATAGAATATACAAAACAAGTGATGCACAACATAATTGCTCACCACCTGCCGACTAATGCCCAGCCAATTCTCAGACTGTGGTGACCCCTAGCCACCTCCCCCAAATTTATATAGTGGACATCATGTCATATGGTATAGAATAGCTCCTTGGCTCATTTGGGACAGCTATCCTTGCTGTGTCCCCTCCCATCTTCTTGTGCACTCCCAGCCTGCACTAGCGAAGCAGTATGTGAGGCTGAGAAGTCTTTGACTTAATATAAACACTGCTTAGCAACAACTAAAACATCAATGTGTTATCAATGTTATTCTCATCCTAAGTTCAAAACACAGCACTATACTAGCTACTAGGAAAAAAATTGACATTTTTCCAGCCAAAACCAGGACGAACGCTCACGTATGACACTTGCATGCATGTGTGCACACGTGCTATGGACAAACATGCTGCGGACCCAGGATTTTCAAGGGCCAGGCCCCCTTGCCCTTTTGGCTCAATAGTGCATACTTGGAAACGGTGGCTGTTAGGGGCGTTATCGCCGCTGTCACACCAGCAATTGCTCTGTTAGTGTGACTCAGAGCTGCAAGTGCCTTTCAGCAAAGGCAACTTTTCAGGCGCCGTGTGCTAGTGTATAGTGGGATGCAAGCTGACTCCTCGTGTGCCTTCTCACTTGGTGGACGTTAATTTTGTAACGCTCGTCCGCTGCTCAGCCCCCAGCTGCTGTGTCTGTGCTGGGAGTGGGCAGGAGACTGCCGACCCCTTTGCCATGAGTCGTGCGCTGTCAGGGGGAAACAACAGGTGGTTGGTACCACAGGGGTCTGCTGTCCGAAAGGGAAATGTAGCTGCCTGCCTTTAAAAACAGCTTTAAAAACTGAAATGTGTATCTGTGGTAGTGGGCCTGTTGGAGGGGCAGGAGCAACACTTTGGGATGAGTGGCCCATCGTGGGGCAGGGTCCTGCCAGCTCTGTGGGCCCGGGGTGACCCCAGCTGTAGGTCCCACCCCCATGGTGCTGGGGCTGTTCTGCTGCCACGGGGCTGGCCCCACATCGTGTTGCTTCGCTATCTGCCTTTCTGCCCTCCTCTGTGCCTGCCTGTTGGAGGAGAGAATTGGATTTTGGGAGTCATTTCCATCTGGTTCAATGGCACCCAACCGTCCACAGCGGTTTTCATCTACCTATTTGCAAGTGTGAGGTCCCAGAGCCCCAGGTTACAGGGAGGCTGAGAAAAAGGCCTCTTCTATTTGTCACATGATCTTCAAGGCAGGTTTAAGCCATTCAATGTCTTGTTTCCATCTTTTTTTTCCCCACCAAGTCTCTGACAACCTCACTGAAAATGTTATTTAATGTTTCCTTTTGGGGAACAATTAACTTCTGCTATGAGCCATTCTTGTTGGCCAGTACCCAGCTGTTTCTACAACTACTAAATTGACCCATTCGTGTAATTGTAAATCTTATAGAAAACTTTTTTAAAAAAGAACCCAAAACTTCTAGAAGTGTAAAACCCAGCAAACTTCTAAGCCTGGGTTTAACTTTTCTGAGTTTCCCTCAAGGGAAGAACATGTTTAAGGATCTATAAGATCAAGGACCCAGTGCTGGTTTTCCCCGGTTACTCATTCCTCTGACTTCACTGTATCAAAGGTATTTTCCCAACTTTGTGCAGAACTTTTATGAACACTCACAGGTTGTTGCTAGTGTGGGGCCTCTGAAGGCATCAGTCCATAAGTCTCCAGCCTAGAAAGCACTGGCAAGAGTAACTTTTAAAGCAAGACGTCTGGCATTTAGTTTGGCTTTTTCCCTCCTGAGAATTTATTCTTATATTCAATTATGTGTAAACTTGCAAGACTAAAGATATTAGAGATATTTATAGGCCTGAGCTGCTTGCTTGCAGCTGGATGATCATGTGCTTTTTGTTTGCCTGGGGAGGGCTCCAGGCTGTAACATGAAAAAAGAGGCTGCATCCCAGGTACGGATGAGCCACAACAGTTGCTCTGCTGCTGATCTCACAGCAGGTTTCGGTTTTCTAGTTGTGAGACCTGGGTTTTTTAAGCCAAGTGAAGAGAAGAACAGTGGGGTTGTTGTGAAGTGGAAAATGCTTCTTGAAAGGAAATGAAGAAGCCAGAAGGGGAGGCTGGTAATAGGGCCAATGGGTAAGGGAGACCTACTGGTGTGCATCATGGCCTTGTGGGTCACAGGTTTGCTTCTCACAGTTGTAAATGGTTAGGGAAAAAAGCTTTAATTTCTATTACAGGCACTGCATGTGTGTCTGCCCTTTCCCAGTCTCTGCAGCCTTCTGGAAGGGGGGGACCTGTGAGTCAGATAGCTTGGAGCAAGTAAAAACTGAGTTTCAGGAGGGACTATGGTTAACCTCCTGTGTGACTTGAGATGGGAGTGTAGGGTCCTTCCCTGCCCTCCAGTGCTTCATCTTGTCAGCCATAAGCACAAATGTTAGGACAATGGCTGCCCCTTGTTTCGGGCATGTAAGATCCACAGGTGTTACCAGTAGTACTGAGGGGCTGGTGTGTGCCAGGAACATGGAAGCAGAGGCTGCAGCATCTGTGTGGGGCTCTTCATCCTCTGCGATCAGCTCAAGTGAGAGGTAGTGTTTTGCAGTGAGCATGTTTGATTTTTTGGTGTGTTTTTTAGTTTTTGAGTCTGGCAGGACTCAGACAGTGGAGAGCTGAATAATCGTTTGCATGGTTTTTCTCCTTAAATTTTGGCCAGGTGGTTGGGTGCATTCTTTTCCCTGTCCCCTGAGGGCTCTGCTTTTGAGACTAGTCTTGGTCCCCACCTGCCCCTCTTGTTCGGGCTTTCCTGCACAGGAATGCTTTGAAGTTACTGTTGGATTTGAAGCAGCTTGTCTTGGCTAAAGGTTTGACAGGCTGATTGCAGAAATGGTATGTTTCTATTTTATGCTTAGCTGTGCCGAAACTGGGGCTGGCCCCAGAATACAATCTGTATCGTTACTGTTGTGGGTTTTTTTACTGCTGAGGTTATGTTTTCCGATAATGTGCTTTTAAAACCTAAATTTCTCTTCAACTCTATCTCCCTACATGGTTTGAAAAAGAAAAGAAAACAAACCAAAAAACCTAAACCAACCAAACAAACCCCTGAAAATCATTGTATATGGCTTCCATTTCTCCAGGGCAAATAGCCCTTCAATGATCAATCTAGCCCTCATTTCAGGCAGCACTTTTGTACAGGAAAATTCTTGCTTATGTGTGGAGTCCACAAGCAGTTATCAGGCTTGGAGGTGGTCTTTGTACATTTTATTTATGTACATATATATGCACACGCATAATGCATACATGTATATATGCTGCATATATAAGTCATAATATATTTATCACATCTAGTAGGCTATATTATATATCCTATTTTGTTTTTTTCTATAGGCTGTATGAGACAGGCATCATCCTGCTTCTGTCTATTTTTCTCCAAATGCTGGCTCAATGAAATATGAACAATGAAAATGGAGCCTCCTTTGCCCTGACTTTAAAGAAAATGAAACTGGACAAAGAAATTCGCTTCTGTTTTGAAAAGATGCTGTCAAAGCCATACCAATAATTTTTGCAAGCACATTCCAATGCAGCTTTTTCTGGTGTGGGTTTTTATTTCTGTGTGTTTATTTAGGAAATGGGGAGGAAACCATTTGGTGGTAATAGCCTGTATTTGAGTAATTTTTTATGTTGAAGGATAGCAGTCAGTCCTTGTCAGCATCTGCAGTTTTAAAGGATGAGAAGACTTTTGAATTTTTATACATCTAGGGTCCAAAATCTCAGTAGGTCACTCTGAGTCAAGTCTGTAACCTTCTGCTTGGGCAGCAGTGTATCTGAAAAATGTCAGTTTTGATTTACATGTGAGCGTTTTAGTGCTTACTGTTAATGATGGACAACTTTGTTTGCAGTCAGACCTCCTTTAGCTTCCCGTTCCACATACAAGATCTCCTTATGGGCTTTGCTCCTGCTGGACTAAAGAACCATCTGCTCTCAGAAACCTCTTTCTCCAGGTGTTTGTAGGTTGTGATTAAGCTTCCACTTGATTTCTGCTTGGTTACAGCTTACATGAGCTGCACTTCCTTGGTGTTTCCCTGTAGTAGGTATCTTCTGGACACTGAGCTATTGCTTTTCTTTTCTAAGCAAAGGGACACTTGCAATTCCTTTTCAAAACTCTGAGTTAAGTGACCACAGAAGCTCATCTCCTAGGAATGGTTTCCCAAATAATGCATATTAGGGGAATACTCCCCCAACTTCCAGTCCTGCTGTTTCTGAAACCAGTGATCTCACTCTCTGTGTAATGTTGCGCTATGAGTTCATGCTCACTTAGTTGTGCACTGTAAGCATCACGTCCTCTGAATATGTATCGAAGCCTGATCGTTGTCATAATATGGATAACCCTTCGCAACATCTGCACAGGGTAAGGAGATCAAAAATCAGATGGGTGAGAGAGAAGTGTTTTATTTCAACACGGTGCTTCTGAGGACAATTTTCACATATCTTAAAAAATGTTAATAAAATTATAGTCTTTTATAGCACATTTAGTAATATCAAGCTTTAAGGCTGTAAATCCGAGCTACCACCTCAGTCTGTGCCTCATTCCCGTATATATATATATACACACAGACACATATGTATATAGAGAGATAGGGTGATGCTATAAAAGTAGCATTTTCCTATCCTGAAGCAAAATAATTAAAAACATCAGCGACTGTATCCCAGCTGACAGCTATACTTGTGTAAAGTCTTAGTCTCAAAGGAGATTAAAGCAGATCCTGTAACCCTGAGACATCTCCTGGCTGGTTTTACCTGACAAGATGATTCTGATTCTATCAAATTCTCTGCAGGAAAGAAGGTATTGACCTTGGTTGTTTAGGTGTGGGAGAAACAAAGTCTTCTTGTTTCTAACTTTGTTAGTGATACCAGTAATCTGTAGGTTTTAGATGAACTCCAGTCTGCTCGAAGCGGGGATGCCACCATGACTGGTGATCCTTGAGAGGAGAAAGGCTACTTCTGCTGTGTCTTGTAATTGCTGTGTATCACTGCCACGCATCTTTGCTCATTTCTTTAGTTTTTCCTTCCTGGCACTTTAAAAAGGACCCTAATGTTTGGTCGTCAAACAGTATCTCCTTTGTCGAGGCTGTTTCGAGGGCTTTGGTTTCATTATTTGCGGTGGGAGTGTGCGTGCATGCTGGGATGGGGAGATGCCATCTGGAAAATCTGTAAGAGAAACTGTTTGTTGATGAATGTGAGCTCTCACCTCACGGAGAAGAGGGGGGGTAGCGGCGGTAGCGTTGGAGTTCAGCATTTCAGGCATGATAAATGGGGCTTATGTCTGCTTGAGGGTGTTACGTGAGCCCAGAGCTGGGCACCAGGGACGGTGTGAGCCCGAGGGGAAGACAAGGAAGCAGTTATTCCTCCAGAAAGGTCCGATTTGCCTTTGGGAGGCTGGAAAGGCTCGGACTGCAGAGCTGGGGATGCTGAACTTCCCTTTGAACATGGTGTCCAGCAACACATCAAGGGTCCATGCATCAGCAGGGGCCCTTTTGGATTTGTGGTGGGGTGCTTCTGCCACTTCCCCCCCCCACCCTGGCTGTGACCCTCTTCCAGGAGGTGCTTTCCTCTTGCAGTCAGCCCTGCAGCTGTATTTCTGTGGTGTAGAGCTAGGGAGCACCCTTGGACCCTGCTGCCGGCTGTATAGGGGCCGTGACCTCAGAGGTGGGGCCCAGGCAAGGACCAATCACTTGTCCAAAGTACAGCTTCGCAAATGTGGACCCTTGGTGCACGTTTAAGTGCCCTCTGAGTCTGGAGTGTCTTACTGACATGCAACGAGCAGAGTCTGTTGTA
>NW_009733218.1:14936-36129 GCF_000703405.1 Apaloderma vittatum | reverse complement strand
TGCAAAAGCCATACGGGCTGTGCGTCCAGGCCCTGTGGTTCCTGACGGCAGTTTGAGGTCTGCCATGGACCAAAAGGAATTGGTCGAAGCCCTTTTTGCTCAAATCCATGGCATGGCTGAAGAGGGACATTATTTAAATGTGCTTGTCTGGAGAACAATTTGACCCTTTAGGGATCTTCGTGCACTCCCTTGTCCAGAGTTGTCTCTTCTGGTCTTCGTGCAGAGAACTTTGACTGGTAGTCTATTGCAGTCTCTTTAAGTTTCCAGTTTTGTCTTTCTTTTCTCTGTTTTATCTGTTGCTTGGACAAAGAACTCTGAGGTGGTGAGACGTGCCTCTTCGTTCTACTTATACGGATAAGAATATCCCTTGATGCTTCTAGAGGTCTTATTTGCAGGCTTATTTCAAACAACATGCAGTGCCTGCATCCGTTTTCTGTGCGATGGTGATCTGTCGTGGTGGGTAGTGCTGGTAGGGGTTGGGGTTTTTTCCCCTTCAAGATTAGGTTCATTTTTACACCCCTCATGTGGGTATGTTTACTTAGTGGTGCTTCCTCTGTTTTTACTGCAGGGGAAGAAAAAGATGAAAATCATGTTGTTTCTCCAACTACTTGCATTCTCTGTACTTGAGAGGAATGAGGGAGAGATACAGAGTGCATCTCTAATTTCATTTATTTAAAAATACACAACATCTCACTGATGCAGCTTGGTTATCCGTGCAAAAAATGTATCTGTTAAATTGTTTAAGGAATAGTGCTGGAATGAGTGTAGGGAGCAAGGAAAATGCAAAATGCAAAACTTGCTGGGAATTCTAATATTAAACAAACGGTACTGTTGAAGTAAGTGGTTTTGACTGTATTTTCCACTTTTCCTACCCTACCCTCCCATAATATTATATGGACCAAAGAAAGAAACAAAATGTTGCAGTTCTTCAGAGAAATATGAGTATCCTAGAGACCTGCACCTAGTGTTGTTAAGAGACTATGTCTGCATTTTGTATATCTCTATATGAATGCAGATATATTAAAAATATTTTTTAACAAACACAGAAGTCATATATATTGATTTTGTCATGTACAATCACAGCCCTTCTTGGTTGTGTGTTTTTCATATGTGCCTAAATCACACATACAGATTATTGCTACAGCTGCGATACCTGGAGAAGCAATGAAATCCATTTCCATTGAAAACTATCATCATAATATAAATGGTGTGCAGCATAGAGAGAAGTTAATTTGAGTGTGGTGTCCATCCAAAGCCAAGCACTAGTGCATAACTCAGGCTTCATAATGGACTTCAAAGATTTTAAGGTTTCATTGTGCAAAATGTCGCATAGCCTTTTCCCTTTCGGGTATAGTGATCTGGAGAAAGGAAAGCAAAAAGGGAAAATTCACTTGTGGTGTGTTGAGTAGATCCTACTAGCATTGTTCATCAACTTCGGGTGATGGAACCTGGGGCAGGATTCCAGCCTCTGAAATAAAGACAGAGGACAGAAAGAGTTTGTTTGCTACTTGGACAACTTGCTGTAGATGTGTGTGATGTGCAGGGCTTACAGTTACAGTGCTGAGGGAGTTGTGTCCCATTCTGAGCTTCCTCCTTCGCATTTTCACACACACAACACCTTACAACACATTGCATGGCATACCTGGGGCCAGATGATGTGATGAGTGCACGTGGGAAAAGAAGAAGACATGCTTAAAGTTTTCCCTATCAGTGAGAACATTGATCAGTACACTGATTACTTTGGCACTTCATAAAGCTCCTGCCTTTTTGGAAAAAAAATAAAAAAAGAAAGTGAAAGATGTGTGCTAAACAAGCGACTACAAAGAAAGTGGGATGAGCTTGACAACAGAAGCAGCACACAAAAGCTTTCCAAAGCAATAGAATTTTAGTCTTGGATGTAGAAAATAAGATCTCAGATGCATGTGTGACAAACCCTGGGTTGCTGTGATGAATGGTGTGTTTGGAAGTTTGTTTTGAAACTCTGATGTTTAACTTGCAGAAGTGGTAGGTGCTCGCAGCCGCACCTGAAAACTTAATGCATATTGTATTTTGATAAACTATAATAAAAGTGCTAAATCGTCTGAAAAATCCAATTCCAGTTGTCTCCAGTTGGCCATTTTAAATTACTAGATACTTTTTGGCCTTAATCTTTCCGTGGCTCTCTTGACTTTGCAGGAACACTGTGGAGATTAATTCAGGTTGATGAAGCATTTCTCTAGGAGGGAATTAAACAGCTCTGTGGGAACAAAATTTGATTTGTATTTGGTAAAGGACTCTGCACAAGACAATAAGAATAACAAAAACGTGGGTAATGAAACAGAATAGCTCCTCAGCTAGGGGAGCACCATGTGTTCTGCTTGTTGGATACGGCAAAGATTCTGCAGAGAAATTGTTTGATCACATTGTTAAAAAATACCTGGGTTTAGGTGTATATGATGTGCAAAACTACAATGAATTAAACCTTCATAAGTGTTTCTTAATACCTGGATGCCTTGCAACATTAAAGATTAGTTAACATACTGTATGTGGAATTTAACAGTGCTAGTGCATTGCACTAGTGTATGTGGAATGCACAGTGCTAGTGCATTGCACACAGAAGCATTAGCTGGGATTTTGCTAAGTAAGTTCTATGCTATGAGGGTGGTGAGACACTGGCACAGGTTGCCCGGAGAGGCGTTGGAGGCCCCATCCCTGGAGACATTCAAGGTCAGGCTTGATGAGGGGCTGAGCAACCTGATCTAGTTAAAGATGTCCCTGCTCACTGCAGGGGGGTTGGACTAGATGACCTTGAAAGGTCCCTTCCAGCCCATCACATCCTATGATTCTATAATTCTAAGCACTGTGTAGACTCCTTAGATGATATTTTTTTTTTCACATGCCAAAGTCCCTGGCATTCATGGATTTATTAAAGGGCAGGTGAAGGGAGATGTTTCTCATCTGAACAGTCATTGCATGATAGAACTCTGAAATTCATAAGAAATTTCAGCTGGGAAAGCGGACTGACAACCAGTATCACTTGTTCAATGGTGAACTTTACAGTCACTGTTTTGAAGCCTGAGAAGAGATTTTTAACAGCCGAAGTGAGGATACACATCTTTAGGATGTGGATTTTCCTAGCCATTTGGATAACTAAATCTCTTGTTCTCCTCTCTCTATAAGAATGGTTTGCAGCATATTTTGTCTCACCTTAGCAATGCAGTGCTGCCCTGTTCATACCCATCTAGAGTACTGTCACCAAGATAATTTTCTCAGCATTTTGTGTTGGACTCTGTCTCAGTAGTTTATGTGTGCCTCCTAGATCATGTCAAATATAAATACAAACACCTCAATTTCTTGATACCAGTCATCTACTCTTTCAAAAGCATGCATTGCTTGGTTTGGAGAAGACAGTTCTCTTTTCCTTCATTGGTTCCCATGAGCCAGCCTCTGTTGTCCTTTCATTTCAGTATTTCATGTTCACCTTCTTGTTTGTTCTACTTATTCCATGAAATGGTTCTCCATAACCCTCTGTCAGAAATACTCTTTTCTCGGAGGGTGTGCCATACCTCTCAGCATGACCAGTATTTTTTAGACTGCTTAATTTTTCCCATCTACCTAAACTTTTTTTGGTTTTGTGCAATGTTCTTGAGGGCTTTGGGAGAGGGGCTGCCATTCTGTTTGGTTAGTATGATGCTTGGCAGAATAGACTAAGGTGCTATAGGGCTATTAAAAGAATAAATTGAGAATGGTTTTCCTAGAATCATAGAATGTTAGGGGTTGGAAGGGACCTCAAAAGATCATCTAGTCCAGCCTCCCTGCCAGAGCCTGATCCCCTAGGGCAGCCACACAGGAACCCATCCAGGTGGATTTTAAAAGTCTCCAGAGAAGGAGACTCCACAACCTCTCTGGGCAGCCTGTGCCAGTGCTCTGGCACCCTCACAGTAAAGAAGTTTCTCCTCATGTTGAGGTGGAACTTCCTGTGTTCTAACTTAAACCCATTATTTCTTGTTCTATTACTGAGCACCACTGAGAAGAGATTGTCCCCTTCCCCTTGACACCCACCCCTCAGATATTTATATACGTTAATAAGGTCCCCTCTCAGCCATCTCCTCTCAAGGCTAAACAGCCCCAGTTCTCTCAGTCTCTCTTCATAGGAGAGATGTTCAAGTCCCTTAATCATCCTCGTAGCTCTCCGTTGGACTCTCTCCAGTAGGTCCCTGTCTCTCTTAAACTGGGGAGGCCAAAACTGGACACAGTATTCCAGATATGACCTCACCTGCTGTGCTCAGGAACAGGAGAAAGTAAAGCGGAAAATGTCCTTGCAGCTCTCATCGAGCAGAGGAGACATCATTACTGACTTCAGAAGCTGGAATGTGTCAAAAGGAAGTAACTTCTTGCACAACACTGACCATGATAGTGAATGAATAATAAGGGCTTGGAGAAAGTGAGGAGAGAGAAATATCAAGGTAGAATTCTACCAATGTGTTGCTCCATCCCTTCCTTTGCGAGGTTGTTCATCTGGAATGACAGCTGTCACCATGCATTGTAAGAGACAGTGTCAAAAAATGTTGGATGCCATTCTTGGAAGTTCTCTCAGTGTTAATCGCAGCACGTTGCTGTTGCTGAAAACCATCCGTAACCCTACAAACTGGTTAGACTGGGTTTAAAGCCTGGGAATAACTCTGAGCAGTTTGTGCAGATCTAAGTGGTAATGGCAGGAATGTCAGGTTAATCTTCAAAGTCAGGTTCCAAAGGAGTAAAATGACCAGCCGAAGGCCAGTCTTGCTGACTTAGAGCAGCTGAATCCTCTTGTGAGTCTGGGGATTAGAGGTGATAAACATCACCAAGTGCAGCCTCAGAGGACGTGCCCTGTTTCACTGGGCACCCACAGCAGGATTTCTCTTCTCTTTGCGTGGTGATACAAATCTCAGAAGGTTCAGGGCTAATTACTTGCTTTGCTGATAGCGCTCGTTTATACATAGCCTTCCCTCCCAAAGGGAGGCTGCAGTAAATTACAGATCTGTAATAGCGCTGCCACGGTGTAGCCCGACCCAGAGATGCGAGAGGCAGCAAGCAGAGACTCAGCACGGTGTGATAGGATGGGGGGGAGTTGGCAGAAGTTACCCAAACAAGCATTTTAAAGTGACATTTGCCGAGGGATTCTGGATTTCCAGGCAGAGATGCCACTTTAATCTGAATGATCCACACACAGCAAGCTAGCGAGTCCACAGATTCACTGAATATTTCATTGCTGCCAGCAGGGAGAGAGCGGCGCGTGAGTAGAGAGGCTCAAGAAGGGTTGAAAGAAAGCAGTGTTCTCTCTCCTGAGTTAATGTTTAGACAATGCTACCTCCTTTTTACTCAATACTTCTATTTTTATATTTATGCATTTCCCAGAAAGCTTTGGGAGTAAACTCTCCAGAAACTTAAATACAATGTTTAGCCTTCGCTGTTACAGTTACTTCTCTTGGCAGTTCTTGGCTCTCTGTTCTTGCACTCCTGATTATAGGATACGTATTTTTCATTTTTAATTCCTTGGTGTGTCTTTACTCAAATTACCTCCTTCCTTGCCAGCTGTGGAGGTTAGGTCCCACCACAAAGTAATTACTAGTACTGGAGATGTACATACTTCTCCCTTCTTCCAGTGACCCAGCTTCTGCCCAGTGCCTGTATGCTCTGTGTGTGTGTGTGTGGTCTTACTAGCAAGGGCAGGCAGCAGCAGGGAGGCTGTAAACCCACTCTTATTTTTGTTACCTGTTGGCGGATGAAGTCTGTTGACATCTCACCAGCTTGATAGGCTCAGGTGTGGCAGGGTCTTGTGTCAGCCTGGCAGGCTGGTGGTGGCACAGCCACAGCACTGTGGCTGCCCCCTACGATGGTGTTGATGTGCCGTGCAGTTATTTCACAGCTCTGTTGCTGTTCACTAGCCGCACGGTGTACATGCTTTCTGCTTGTAATTCCAGTAAATATTCCATATGAAGGCAGGAGAAATCTCTGAAAGAAAGATCAGTGCTCTTTTCTTTTATGTGTATGTGCTCTCAGCTGCTTGATTTCGTGGATGTGCTTGTCACTGCTAGTGACAAGCTGTGGCGGGGGGACTGTGCTACACACGGTTGGGATGCAGTGCAACTGGTGTAGGCTACTCTCCTGCAAGAGAAAGAGCTTATATGACAACTCTAGAAGAAAGGATAGGATTTTTTTTTTCAAGGCAAAATTGCATCTGCCAAAAATGCATTTGATTTTTTTTATATTGTTGTTTTCAAGTGGAGGTTTTAGTAGCCTTGTGGACTTGTTTTAAAGGTTCGGTCCTTCCAAGTTCTAGATCCTCTATCATACTTCAGACCTTTCAGCTTTGTCCAGTGCAAAGTTGCATGACTTTCTCCTGATTAGTAAGCTTGCAGTAAGAGGGGCCAGGAGACAATTCTGCCAGCACGTGATATATGATTCATTGCTGCCAGTCAAAATATGCATCCTGTGCTGTGACTTCCAGAGACTCTGGGGAGGAAATTAGTAGGATCGAAGTGACACTGGTGCTCCTGTGGAATCATCAAAGCCTTTATTCTCATCTATACTTACGGAATGAATCCTTGGGGGAAAAATGTTGAAGTTGAGAGTGTGAAAAATCCTTTGTTCTTAAAGGTATAATATCACCACTCTGGCTATTTAACAATTGCAAGCAGTAGAAGGAGCAGAACTCTGGCTGAATGCTATGGCTACAAGGAGGAATAAAACCGAGTGAGCAGGTGTTAGCATGTGTAGGACGTGGCTCTCTGGCTGCTCTACCCAATGGCTTGTTTAATCTTGTTCTGCTAGGTGTTAGCAGCTTTCAGCAACATACAGTGATTAGTGCTCTGTGTCTTTCCTCGCTGCTCCTCTCTGTATCCTGGGGCTAGGATTAGGTTACAGGTCTGAAATGGCAGGGTTGTCTATGTTGACTGTGAGCTGAATAGTAAGGGAAGAGTTTTGCTGATAGACTGAAATGCCTTCTGTGTTTGTTTCCCTTCTCTGGAGGAGGGATGACATTAATTTTGTTTGTAGTCTTCTGTCTCTGACCTAAACATGTGGTGTCCAATTTCCTTCCCTGGCAGGTGACCTGGAAAATGAGGAATGGTGTCTGGGTACAGAGCTGACTCCAGCAGCAATAAAGACTGAGCCAGTGTTGTGTGAGACACCCGGCCTCGCTCCCTCAGTCAGTCTCACTGTCACAGCCACATCGCTGGAGGGGGAACAACCTGAGCTACAGACAGATGCCCTGGTACTTGCGGACTTTCTGTTTTCTCTGAGCAATTAGCTACAGATTCTGCCTATCACAGCAGCCTCCTTGGTGCCAAAGCTGGGCAATTCAGGGTGCACACTGCAGTTTGCTTTAATGGTTTTTAGTGCTTGGTGGTGTCCCACTACTGCTGTGAGAACTTGTGTTTTAAAACACTTATCTGCATCTCCAGGTCTTAACTGTTGGATGCAGAACTTTCTTTTCTATGCTAGCCCCAAAGCAGGGGCTCATGCGTCTTTAAAAATATGTAAACAGTTTCTAGTGAACTAGTCCCACCTGAACTGACTAACCTATTTGCCCTGTCAAGCCCATGACAAGCTAAGTGTCTTCCATGATAACTTGCTTTAGTGCTGCTCTACTTTCCCCTAAGCAGAACAAGACTCGTTGTTTGAAACAGCTGGAGAACTTCCCTGCTAAGTCACTTTTGCCAGACCTCTGAAGCTTTGACATTTCAAGCTGCTGCTGCTTTCCAGACCAACCTGCCTCGTAAAGAGCATTTGTGATGCCTTTCTGACCACAGCTGCAGCAGCCAGTGGGCATTCTCGAGGGCTTAGTTTGGCTCTGGTTGAGTTACGGAGAATGAGCTGCAGCAGCTTATGGCTCACCAGAGTCCCCTGTCAGTGGAGGAAGAAGCATGGCTGTTCTCAGTCCCCGGGGTGCGATGTCAGTCCAGGCCAGGTGGAGTTAGTGTGTGCTGAAACTAAATGTTTCCGATTGGATGTGGATCTGCAGTATGTGCAACAGAAATTATTTTATGATAACCTGGAAAAATGAAAGACAAGTTTCCCATAATCTTCTTTTAGTCTGAATGTGCTGTCCGCAGCATATGTAGTCCTGCTGCAACTTGGGATGCCACAGTTTGCAAAGAGTATATTGGGACTAGCTGGTATCTTGTTGCCATTGCATGGATTAGTTACACAGGTTATTGAGAGGGATTTTTGCTGCAATGAGCATGCTGATGTGTCAGGCTGACTAGCTCAAGCCCAGAACTGTAGCACACAGGCAGTTTCTGGGCAACAGCTTAGCAGCCTGATGCCCCAGCCCTGTCAGTGTGCTAAGCCAGGTATCTTCCAAATCTTGGTCAGCTGTGACTGTCCCTCCACAGCGTGAAATGAACTTTCTTCTGATAACCTGGTGGTCAGCGACTGGCACCTTGCCCTTGCTTCCAGATGACAACAGCCTTGAACAAGCTCTTCTCCACTGGCAGGAGGGTTTCTGTCTCTGCTTAAACAGACTGAGTGGTCCGGCAAATCCTAGCAGCAGCTCTGTTGCTAAGAGAAGTAATTTGAGTGGGTTGCATGCTAGCTTTCAGTCTGAAATGTCATCTCTGAGGCAGTAATCTTTTATTTAGCTAAATATAGTAGTAAGAAAAGCCATAGTGGTAGTAGGCAGTGCAGCTTCTCTGGAGCCTGGTTTAGCAAACTGTTAAAGCTTTGCCTGTAGCAGAGCAGAAGGACAGGGAACCTCTCCATTTATGGAGAAGTCATCCTTGTATCCTTCTCTTAAGATTTTTAACATGTATGCTTTGGGTTTTCATGCTATTAGTTTCTCTTTTCTAGATGAAACCACTAAGCCAGAAAGTTCTTCCAGAGATTAAATTGGAGCCCCATGAAGTGGATCAGTTCCTGAACCTCTCTTCTAAGGAAGGTTTGTTAATTACCAATGCAAGATGCATGGGGAGATGACCAGAATGCACAATGAATGTACTTTACCCTGATTAAATATTTGGCTTCCTTATTAACCATGTTAATCTTTAGACTGAACCTGTTGCCTTCTAGGGATTCAACTCAAGCTGCTGAAGAACCAGCCTCTGACCCATTTATGTGGCATTTTTTTCTTTTTTTTCCCCCTTGCTCTTCACAAAGAAAATGATCTCTTTTTTTTGTCTGTAATATAGTAATAATTGTACAGTTGCTGGAGGGAGCTTGAATTGTTAAAGTAGAGGATTACTTAGGCTAAAAGAGAAATCATTTTGAGGGGACTTAACTGAGGCATAGAAAACATGAAGAGCATAAGTGGAAACTTTACTGTTTTAACCTGTGATACAAAAGCAAGGATCTGAGTTATATGAAATTAGAAGTTAGGTAAATCTGTTTATAGCATATTAGTTTTAGCAAAGTTTTAAGAATGACCACGATCCCTTTGCACTAATCTATAAGTGAGGAAGGAGGAGTAATGATCCTTGCCCTGAAAGTTAAACATAGTTTTGTGGCACATAATCTGTTAACCCAAGAGAAGTTTGAAAGAGCCAAATATTTGGGCTGAAATTTTAGCAGATAGCTGCATTTTAGGAACACTTAATGTTCTGTTAGTGAATTCATTTTTTTTAGGTAAGTGTAACTGATCTAGGGAGAGAAGCAAGTGATGTAGCAAGTGGGAAAAGGGAGGCTACATCTCAGCCCAGGGCATAGATTTGATTGCTCAATTTGTGAGATTAATAACCTTGCTGTTTCTCAGGTATGTATCTTCTGGCAACTACTAGAGTTAAGATACTAGACAAAAAGAGCTCATGTATAATAGGGGGGGGGGTTTGCTACTATTTTAATTCCTTCCTCCTCCACTCATTTGATCTTTTCAACTCAAATTGGCAGAGTATAACAAAAGTGGAAGGTGGCAAATTCAGCCCTGTATCTTCCTAGTCTCAATTTTTGTGGCTGTAAATTTATCTTAGCAAAAAAATGACTTAGTTATGGCTGTTTTGGACGTCCACTAAATTGTCCGTGTAATATGAGTAGGCGAGACATTGCCCTGTTTCTCTTGGTCTGGACCCATTTGGTCATAGGCAGCACTTTGCTTGCCAATTGTAGCACAGGTTCTTTTGGCTACAAGTGCAGCAGAAGTTGAGTTATGGCCCTGGATAGCACAAGTGTGAGAGAGGTTCCTGTGGGGCTTTGCCTATGCTGCTTCTGCTCCATCAGTACATTAAACCTCAGAGCACCTGGGGAAGAAGCCAAAGTGAAGGTAGATGTTTCTGGAGCCTATGCATAGAGCTTTGTTTTGCTGATCAAACCTAAAGAAACCTGCTGCGTTTCATTCCTCCTTTGGAGACTTGTGCGCTCTGGAAATCTTTCACTTGATCCATTTTTTAGCAGAGTTCTAGTCTTGGAAATTGGGGCTGGGGTAGTGGCAGCTCTAGTAGAAATATAAATTAGCACCTCAAACCCTTGTGTTTTATGTCTCTTTTGGCATTTAGTAGTGGATCCTCTGCATTTGCCTCCAACCCCTCCCAGCAGCCATGGCAGTGACTCTGAAGGAGGGCAGAGCCCGGCTAGATCACTTCCTCCTTCAAGCCCAATCCAGCTACAAGCCACGGCTAAAGTGACATCACGCACAGCTTCAGTGCTCTCCAATTCTCCGCTCCTGACTGCACCACATGTAAGTTCGGCTGACTTTCTCCAGCATCTGTCTAACTGACTCAGTTGTTTTTCTTTCTTTCTTTCTAAAAAAATAAGAAAAAAAATTGCTGGTTTTGCCATGATTTTGCTAACTTTCTGTTGTTTTTTAGATGAATCTGTGTCTGGCCAAAATTGCAGATGCAGTAATTCTTGCTCACTGCTCCATTCTCTTCTCACAGGGAACAGCATGTGCCTCTCCTCTAAGTTGAGTCAGGGTTCAACAGTATTATTAGGTTTGTCCCACCATGAATTGTGTTTTGCATTAGGGCTCAGCCCTCCTGTCCCTGGTAGATCTGCATCTGTCCTCTTGTCAAAAGCAAGTGATGATCTTTAGGGAGGGATTTTCAGTAGCGCTTCTTTTTTCCCTGTTTGAACCAAGGGGAGTTTTACTCAGTGTGTGCAGAGCCGGGCTGGCAATAACTGTTCTGAGGGAATCCTGTCCCAAAAGTTCAATCTCTGAATGGAAGCTATTTAAAAGTTCTCCCTGTTCTATGCATTCCCATTTGTGAGAGACTGCTGTGTTAGAAGGCGGAGTCCTCTCTGCAGTGGGAGAGCTGCTGCCTCTCTTCCCTAAAACCTTTTTCTCTAGGGCTGTGTGCACTTACCATTATATTATTTCATTTCTATGACACTTGCAGAAATTACAGGGGACCGGCCCACTCATCCTGACAGAGGAGGAGAAGAGGACGCTGATAGCAGAGGGGTACCCAATCCCTACCAAACTTCCCCTCACAAAAGCAGAGGAGAAAGTGCTGAAGAAAATCCGTAGGAAAATAAAGAACAAGGTAAATGTTAGTTAGCTTTGCTGGGTAATTCCTGCTCCTCTTTCATTAAAAAAAATGCTGCAACAATTCTGCAGTAATGGCCTGTGGTGCTGTTGAGTGCTGTATGATGTCTTTTAATGAAGTGATTTTCTTTGTTCTTAAACACATCCATCAAATTGTCTGTCACTGTGATGACAGTGTGTCCCTGTCTAGGTATTTACCTGTGCACATGAACAATAGAGTATTTAGCAAGCAGGGTATCAAATTGCTGTTGCTTGGCTCCATTTTAAAAACAGTACAATCCTGCCCTTATGATAGGCAAAGACCTCTGTATTCTTTGCATGGTGATGAAAGTGTTCTTCAAGACCTCCACTGTTCCAGGTTTTAAAATCTGCCTGTGTATTTCAGTGCGCTAGTCTTTTGATACTGAATTCCATGACCTTTAAATGAATGGTTCGTACTAAGGCTGTGAAATGCCCTACAAGTCTTTTCGATCTTCCTACGTGGGGAAGAGCCTAATGACAGGGAGGAAAGCATTTTTTTCAGACCTGGCCAGCTCACTCATTCTAGGGGATATTAGCACATCTTTGAAGGTTAGTGCATTCTGTTACTGATTTTGGAGACAGAGGTGTAAATTTGCCCCCACTGAATTGGAATTTGGGCTTGTAATAGATTTTTTTCAAAATTTTTGGAAGTGACCTTGTCCATTTTATGTACCACTTTCATATAATCCGGGTCATTTATTACTGGAGTAAATCTCTGGAGGTCCTTTGGTCCAAGTCCTTGCTTTGAAAGCAGGGTCAGCCTAGGGCAAGTTACTCAGGAACTTGTCTAATCAGGTTTTACTGTCTCAAAGGGTGACGAGTCCCCAGCATCTCTGGGCAACCTGTTCATATATTTGGCCACTGTTGTGGTGAAAATAGAATTCTTAACACCTAATTGGTATTTCCCTTGTTGTAACTTGTATTTTTTTATATTTTGCTGTTTTGCTGTATGCTTCTAATAAGACATTATCTTTGCTACACAAAGTAGTTGAAAACAGCAGTAGCATTTCCTCTTTATCATTTGCGTTTTAATGTGAAAAACCCGGCTTTCTCTGTCCTTCCTGATCCGTCATGTGCTCCAGCATGCTTATTGTAGCTGTGGCCCTCCTCTGGACTTGCCTCTGAACATCCAAAGTATTTATTTTGGAGCCACAAACCATACTCTGTGCTCAGCTGTGGGCTTGCAGACACTGAATGGAGGGGAGGAACCACCTCTCTGGACCTGCTAGCTACAATCTTGTTAATGTAAACCTGGATCTGGTCGGCCGCCTTTGATACAGGGACTGACTTATTTTTGCTGAGTATTTTTGCTGACTTGTGTTTGACATGTTTTTCATGAGGACGTGCAAGGCTTTTTCTACAAAGCTGCTTTCCAGTGCATTCATGGGCCTTTCCTCTCCCAGATACATGGCATTGTCCTGGGATCATCTTTTAGTATTTGTCCTAGGATATTCTCTCCAGATGAATCTGATTTACTCTTTAAGGTTTGTTCTGTAAGAGCAGGGAATGATCTTTTTCCTGCTATCGAGAGGAGCCGTCTTGCTTCAGTATGTGGAAACAGACCCAGTGCTTTGCTTACCGGGAGTAGAAATGAAAACAACGCAGAGGCTTGAATCTCATAAAGTCAGGGGTTTTTACCATTTACTAATTCATCTCCGATGCTTTTTTTTCCTGTGCAAATATTTGGTGCTTTTCTTGCTTTTTCCTCAGATCTCTGCCCAGGAAAGCAGAAGAAAAAAGAAAGAATACATGGACAGTCTGGAAAAAAAGTAAGCCAGCCTCCTTCCTGTTTGAAGTGGGCCAATAGCACGGGCTGCTGGACTGGGAAGGGATCCAGCTGTTGATGCTGGGACTGTTTTGTGCATGGAGTGCCAGCTGCCATCTCGTGGTTATGACTGAGAAAAGGCCCTTCCTCTGGCTTCTGCTTGCTCTTATGCTGGGGTGCTGCCTGCATAACCGCGTCTACCTGCAACACATTGCTAACGTGCCAAGAAAGACTTTAAACCTTAAGTAAGGCAAGGCCCATCTGCTATCCCGCATCGTGCAACCCTGTTGGCCTAGCAGGGTGTAGGTACTGTCCAGGGAAAGGTGGATTCAGAGTGAATATATTCTGTCTTCCAGCATGGATGGAGACAGAAATAGGGAGTGAGTGAGTCAAGACTGCCTGGGAAAATAAGCAGAACTCAGGAAGAAAGCATGTGACCCATTGACTTCCTTTGGAGCGAAGGAACCAAACCTCCAGTTAGTGATTTATATCCCAAGTTAATCTCTCTTCCAACAGGCTTATTAGCCTCCATAAACTTGAAATTCAAGGATCTGATTTCAGAAGCATGGCGTTCACCACATTGCTTGGTGCCTTATCCTGGCCATGAAACACAAAGGAACACCTTCGCACAAATTGCTTGCTAACAACATAAATATAGCATGTTCTGTGACTTTCCAAGTATCTGTCCCATGGCCCAGTGCACAGAGAAAGTCTGAGCTAGGTCTTTGCTTTTAGTATTTCAAGGGGAAAAAAGTAGTTATAATCCGTCCTGAATGAACTGCACCTACCAGGATGTAGTTGAGCACTGTAAGCAGATGTTCCACAGCTGGTAATATGTTGCAATGTCTTTTATACTGTAAATTGTGACTAAAGACTATGACTAAAGTTTGTTGATGTAACTTTTCATTAGATGTAGGCAAGATCATAGAGCTCTCTGTGAAAGCAAGTTTGATTTGGTTTACAATCTGTTTAATAAGTGACTGTTTTGGTTTTTTTTACATTCCTCTTTCTTTCATTGTGCTGCCTCCAGAGTTGAGACCTGTTCAAACGAAAATAGTGAGCTGCGTAAGAAAGTTGAAGTCCTGGAGAATACTAACAGGTAAGGGATGAAGGGAATAAAATAAAACTGTAGCATGATATTACAGTGAAAAGCGAAAATCTGGAAGTGAAGAGATCAATTGAAATGTGAGCAATAGCTGTATCTGATGTGTTTAATGTCAAAGAAAGATGAGGATGGTCAGTTATTGTGACTGCAGTGTGATGGAGGCTTTGATGTCAGGTCTTAAACTGTCTCCCTAATCTGTGGTGTGCTTCGGAAACCTTTTAGCACTCTGAGTTCTTCTACTGCTCAAGGAGATGTAATTCATTATGCATAACAAGCAAAAGCTACAGCCCAACATTCCAAGTTGTTTTTATTTAGCGAAAGACTTTTTTGACATGATACCTTGGCCTGGAACATGACACTTACAGAAATGATAGTGCTGAAGCTCAAGAGTCATTATTAGTTCATTCTGGACTACTAGTTGTCATTGTAACTATTGTGCACCCTTCTAACCATCTCACACCCCAGAATTTCCTTAATTTGGAGGGCGAAAATCAACTTGTTTCTTGATTTCTGAAGAAATGGATAACTCAGTAGTGGCTTTCTCAAAGGACGCATGGCAGAAAATGTTGAATAGCTGAGCTTTTCACCAGATATTAGCTGAGATGGGAGCGTCAGTCATAGCTTATGCTCTGTGTGCTCCCTAATGATGGCAAATTCCAGTGAGTAGGTACTAGATTAGCCCACTGTTAACACCTTCTAGTTAGATAGATTTGTAGTGATGGTTGAATATTACCATTGAATATTACCATTATCATTGTAGTGATGGTGATGGTAGCACTGAAGCGTGGGAGGAGGCTGGATTTTGAAGATAAGACCCACGATTGTGGAAAATGGCCCTAGAGCTTGTCTGGCAGCCAGTGTACTGCTAATTGAATGGCATGTGTTGTTTCTAATCTCCGGATCCAATCTTTAATTTCATGGAGCCAGGCCCTGTAGCACTGTAATTTGTTGGAGAGTGTCTCCCACACACTGCTCATGCATAAAGACATCTGCTGCTTGTTTGGAGAGCTAAGCCATTTCTCTGCTTCTTGTGTCTTCCCCCAGGGTTTTACATAAAAGAAACAGGAATTCTTCTGTAGGTGTGGAGTAGGGTTTTCTCTCCTAGGATCTGTCCCAGGAGGTGCTGAAGTGAGCCGCTCTAAGGAAAGGTGCAGCTGTGGATGAACCACTCAAGGACAACATGTTGTCAAGCCTAGAGCTGTTCTCCCCAGTTCAGCTAAATTTGGTCAGCTGTTCACATCTCTAAGTCATTGCAGATGCAGTCATGAGAACAACTTTGTTGGTATTGCCCGTCCTTTTAGACAAGACCTTTAGCATCTTCTCTATTATTTGATGATCTTAATTCTCTCATGCTAAATGCTCTAAAAATATTTAGCTCAGTGGTACTATCTCCAAATTCTTCATACCTCGGGCATGTGGGATGAGTTGTGTTGTTTTCTTCTAGTATTGATATTGAATTGTAATCTCCTGCAGAGAAGCGGATGCTCTTGACCCTTTGCACAGAAATTCTTGCAATTCGTGGTGATGCTGTTTTGGCTCTTTAGATACAAACCGTGTCTAAAATTTGTTAAGGCTTCACACTGAAATACTGAGAAATTGTTTAAAGTGCCTACTTTCATCAAGCCTGAATTACGTAGCAAACCACGTTAAGAGTTTTTTCACCTTAACCCCAAAGAGCCACTTTTCTTATTTAGTGTATAACTGTACAACTGTCTCATTCAGAGAATGGCTCATGGCCCTTGTTTAATATACATTATCCCCTTCCTACTGTGAATTCAAAATGTCTGGTTTCCTCACTGGTATTTGAGAGCCCTGAAGTAGTATCCAGAAACTGCTCAAATGTTTCAGAACTTGTCTTTACAGCATCCTATAGCTAGTACTTCCATCTCCTATGTACAGTCAGGAATCAAAGTTCAAAGCAGTGATGGTCAAAATTATGCAGTGTCAATTTATTTTTGGATGCTCAGGTTTATATGTTGAGGACTTTATTTCTTGAAGTACCTAGCACAAAATTATATACACATGTATCTCATTTAATATGCCCAAAGCAGAACCTCAGCTGACTTTAGTTGCAGCTTTAACACAGTAAAAAATGAAGACATTGTTGAAGGTATTATCTAAAAGTAGATCCACAAACATCAGAGCTGTTCCATTGTTGTGAAAAATTGTAAGAGTGGAAGAAAGATAACAGGAAAATAAGAGCTGTGGATACATGTAAAAGTGTTCATGTGTTCAAGTGTAGATGAAGTTGGGTTTTTACCTTGTTGGAAAATTGGGCTGTAGCTGCTTACCTAAAAGTTCATGCACATGTATGTGCTGTTAGTCAGTGTGATCTTTTTGTAGTCTGGTGAAGTTGAGAGGGACTGCAGGCTAATTTCCAAAATACACAACTACTGAACAGCAGAGTTTCCGCTCAGTATGTGCAGTTCAGGTTTTAGAGCATGTCGTTCTATATATAGAATGCATTTGCACAGATACATATCTAAGACTTAGGGAAACCCTGCTTGTATTTCGAAATCTGGCTCCAAACCATGGAAACACTGGTTCGGAATTTCTTCGGATAAAGACGTTTCTACATTATTCTCAGTAACATGAAAACGATTTAGAGGAATCTTCCCTGAGAGCTTGCCTTAGCCTGAAATTCTGGATCTGAAAAGATGTAATGCAAAAGGTGAAAGTGTGGTCCAAAAATTTGCATCCAAAAGCATCTCCCTTGTCATTCATGCATCTTAAAAGGTGAGGCAGGAGGCTGAGGATCAAGATAGAAGCGCCTTATTATTGTCATTACTTTGAGTGGGTAACTGCAGCGTTCTTGGCATCTTTAGTATTAGAACATTAGCATATGTTTCCTCTCCTGATTTATGTGACTCAGACCCTTAAAAGAAACCCATCCAAGTTCCTTTCTGTGCAGTTTTCTCAAGACTAAGACAGCACATTATTGCATGCATATCTGTTATGTCTTGTGGCCACAAGTGAGCCGGGCTCTCCTTGGTTTCAGTAGCCTCTGAATGTGAGGGGCACTGCAGTCTTAGAAAGCAAAGGGTTGGAGAAGAAGCTTGCACCAAGAGTTGAACTGGCTTGTCCCAGTCACCAAGAAGGCTTGACCCACTCATGTTTTGGCACTGGGACTGAAGGAAGAAACTGCCAGTGATCTAAAGGATTGAGTAAGGTCTGTGGTGCCAGGGTTGGCTGGCGGGGAGCCTTAGCTATTTGGGCTTGAAGGGTTATGGTACCGTGTATGATGATATATGAGAAGTACTTTTGTTTTTCACTTCTTTTAAAGTCTGTATTGATAAATACATTGATGATCACTTTTCCTGGAGAAGCGATCCAATTAGCATGTGATTGAGAATGTCACACATGGACAACGCATGCAAGTATCTTCTAGAGTTGCTCTCATGGAGTAATGATATCCACTCTGGCATGCACTGTTCTTCCGTTTCGCATACTTCTGCTCAAGCTGTTGTTACAACTCCCAGTCATTCTAAGATCAAGTGGCATATCAGTCTGATCCACCAAAACTGCCAGACTTCACTGATTTGCTTGGCTGTTCCTTATTTGGGGCGAGTAAAGTCATTTTGCTAAGTCATTTTAAGGAACGAAGAATCTGGATTCAAGCTGCAATGAGATATCTTGCACTTCGTTTCAGACCACCCTTACAATAGCTGACAAAGCGTGGCAGCCCTGGAGCAACTCCCTGTTTTCAAAGCAGGAAGACAATGTTTTTTATGCTGAAATATCTTTGATGAAAAATTGCTGGATTTTTTCTTTGTGATTCAAATGAGGAAAAACTGTGGATTTTTTTTTCTGCTTTAAGGTATCCTGGTCTTTCAGTGAAAAGCTTGCTTCGGGGCTTGCTCTCTTTCCTACAAATAGGACAGGCGGAGAAAGAATCTGTGTGTAGGGTTGGAGGACAGAATAATTTTTCTGTCTCCTTATCAAAATTAGGTTTTGTTCCTCAGGAAGTAGAAAAATTGTCTGAAAAATCTTGGTCAAAATAAGCAACGGATGGTGTCCCCTGGAAGCTGACTTTTTTGTTTAAATCGATGCTGGATTTTAAACACAAACACTGAATTGAGGAAACCTCCCAAGTGGCTAGGTTCTAGAATGACAGATTTTAATCAAAGTTAACTTAATCAAAGTGTCACTGGAAGCAGAGGGGGAAGCCTTGTCTTGTTCCTTACTTTGGCAGGGAAAGGGGCTCTTCTGGAGATGTGAATGTGCACACAAAAACAAGACATCACAGGCAGAACGAATTTGCTGGTAGTGTGTGGAGGGGAGAGCAGGAGTCTTCAGTCACTTTACAGCTTTCCTATGAGGTGCTTCCATTGGCAGAGAAAAGCGTGAAAACACATTCACACCTCCTACGGAGGTGACCCTCTAATTGAATATCACTGGGAAATGTGTCAGACACAGTGAAAATAATCCCTGTGGGTGCAAACCCCCTTATGCATGCTTCCTTGGGATTGCATTTTCTCCTGTTAGGACTTGGCCATAGCTAGTGTGTTTCACTAAAAGCATTCGTGCCCTTCCTGCTGCTGTTTAGAGGGAGCATCTTAGTTTAATATAAGTCCCTGTTTTGCAGAGCAGAGAGCTGCTCCTTTTCCTTCTCCTAGTCCAGATCATCCCTGTAGCCATCCAGTAACAAAGAAGGTAGTTTTTGCATGGGAAAGGAGATCTTTTGACCACATTCAAATAAAGAATAAAAGCACCAAGGAGTGCCTCATTTTGGTGGTGGCACAGTAATTCATTATCATCTCTGAACAAACTTGTTTGTTGCTCTTGCCTCAGCTCTTGCTCTTGGTTTAAAAATGTACCTGTAGCCTGTCAGCTCCCAACACTGAATCTTTGTCTGTTGAGAAGAAGTGCTCCAACAGATAGATGACTTGAGGAAGGAAGTCGTTTTATGTCAAGGTAGTTGGTAAATAAAGCGGGGGATGCATCTTCGTCTGTGTATAGGAGACCTCAGAATACCTGCCTAATTATACTTTCCAAAAAGGGAGTGTTCTGGAATCAGTTCTCCGGGCCCACTCTGCCCAGCAGGTTTTTTAAATTGGACGCAAAAAGACAGAGATGAGCAAAATGAGGAGAATTGTCTCTTCTCTGTTGATTTCTTCGCCAGCCATTAGCTGTTTTCTCACTGACGCCTCCACAAAAAGTGGCAAGAACGATCAGCGTTTCATGGCTGCTGCTGTTCGCAGCCCCCGAGCTGAGGAGGAGGGGGAGGAGGAAGAGAGCTCCTTCCTCCTCACTCTGCAAAGCTGTTCCATGTCAATCCCAGTGACTCAGGCCTGAAATGAGGGAAAGATGTAGTCTTGTGTAACAGCGTAGAATTTGCAGGGTTAAAAGGGTATTGCTTATACAGCATAACGTGTCTGGTGGCATATGGTGGGAATACTGTACGCAGCAAGTTCTGTGCTGGAAAATGCTATATACTATATACACAAGTCTTTCTGAGCCCTGTGCCATGCAGTGGATGTGAGGAGGAACTGAGGAGATAACCAGAAAGGAGCAGGGATTTAGGAGGGTCTCATTTACATGATGGACAGTGTTTTCATCTCTTAATTTGCCTGTGGTATCTCTAATCGTGAATTAGACAAATCACTGTCTTTTTTAAAATATTGAGTTGCAGAATAAGCCATGCTCTCAAGAGCATGCAAGACATCCTTCCTTAATAAGTTGAGAAAGATCTGCTGGCCCAGATAAATCTGTGCTCTGAGCATGCCTTGTGCTCATTTCAGAATGCATTCCTGAAGTCCTTGAATCCATTAAACCCTAATTAGCGATGAGCATTGATGATTAAAAAGCCCCATAATAATAGGCAGACAAGTGTATATTGAGCTGTGGAGGCACCTCTGGGTCTGTCCTACAATTAGCTTTTAGCCAGTTTGATCTTAAAATAATCCTTCTATTTTCTCTGACATCCTGACCTTGCCTCTCGCTTTACCATTTGACGTCACAGCTTCCAAAGCTGTTGCCTGGGGTTTTGTGGGGGTTACCCTTTACAGTAGGCTGCAAGACTTACAGCAGAATTAAAAAATAAAATTGGAAACAAACAGCAAAGTTAACATCTTGTTGCAAAATGGTAACGTATTTGACTGTGCCGAGGACAGGCAGTTGGGTTATTCCTTGTCTGTTAAAAAGCCTTAATGAAAACAAAATGAAAACCACTGTGAAAACCCTACATCCATCATTCTTTGAGGTCATTTCCCATTTAAAAGCCTAATATCCTGACTGCAGTAATTGATGATGACACAGCAGAAGAAAAATGGCCAGAAAGACAAGAATATCATCCTGATCTGGGACTGTGGACTGCAACCAGCCAGACAAGAACTGCCATTGTAGTTGGGACCTCTGAAAGACACAGTCAAGAGTAGCCATGTCAAACATCTCTGATTTTCTGGAGGATTTAACATATAGCAGTAAAGTGCGTTATTTAATAAATGAATTTGAGAAATGGAGTCTGTGCCTCTCTCTGGCTTTAAGACCTTCTCTTTGAAAGTGGTCCAGCATGTGGCCCAAAACACTGTACAGCAGGTTTTCAGAAAAAGGAGGTAGTCTTATATTCCATCACTGACTAAAGCAATTATAAACTTGCTACTGCAATTTTTCAAATGTTGATTTTTTTTTTTCATGACATAGAACGAGGTCATATATATGCATCTAGTGACTTTCATGTGGAGCAGTTTCAGTTGTTCATAGGCTTACTAGATTTTTTTCTTGTAGAAACACTGAAAATACAGTTTATATTTATAAAAGCCCTCTGAAAATATTGAAGAAGTAATTGTTCAGGTACATCAGTTGAAGGAAGGGTGAAAGACCTTTTTGAAAAGTCCAGTGCTCATGCATGTAACAATCTTGTAAATGT
>NW_009733218.1:0-14905 GCF_000703405.1 Apaloderma vittatum | reverse complement strand
TTCCTGCTACTAACTTCAGTGATCTAACTTTAATGATCTGTCTCTTGTCATAAATGCTATATCATTGCCAGGTGTGGAGTCTGAAGCAAAAACTTGTTTACCCAGCAAGTCAGTCAGTCCATTTGATGCTTTCCTGTCATTTTTGTTTTCCAGAACTCTTCTGCAGCAGTTGCAGAGACTCCAAGCCATGGTTGCTGGGAAAGTGTCCCGTTCGTGTAAGGCAGCTAGCACACAGACAGGGACCTGTCTTATGGTGAGTGTCCCTAAAGTTGGGAATTGTAGAGGAATGAGAATATCTTTTCACTGCTCAAAGGAACATGCCTTGTTCTGCAAAGCCCCTCACGCTGCAAATTCTCAGCTTAGGAAACTTCTCTTCATAGTTTGACAATTAATTTTGAGGTAGGTGAGACTCCTGTTTGGTGAAGACTAATGGTTGTGGGAAGGCATTAAATTCTGAAGGAGACTGAGGCTGTGTTTTTGATAAGGTGCTACAGTGACGAAAGAAGGAGCACTGCTCCTCTGAGTGACCTATGCTCCATTCTTTTGACACCAGTAAAGAAAAACCAGCTTGCTTTTCCAAATGAAAATACAACTAAGGCTGTAAATCTGCTTCCATCCTATTTCACTAGCAGTAGTCAGAATAAGGAAAGGATTAGAATTAAACTTTTCCCTCCTTACACTCAGGCAGCAAGTTCCCTTTATGCTAGTGCTATAAATTGCTGGAAATGACTTTCAAGGCCTGAGCTGTTCTCTGCTAGCTGCTCTGTCACTTCGAAGCAAGACTGAGGCCAGCAGCAGAAATAGCCTTGGAAATTTGTGGCAGTATCTGTAAAACACATGGCAGCTGTGTCTGGTTTTCAACTTTGGGAGTAAATAAGTCAACGGGCAAAAATGGTAGCAGACATTGAAAGCAAACTCCAGTGTTGAAATCTGCACTTTACAATACTGATTTGTTGTTGTATATGTGCCTTTTCTGTGACACACTGTATGTAGTGATGAAAATAATCTCAAGTGGTTTGTTTTTTAGAAAGTATCGATCTGCATTGTGTTTATTCTCAGTTTCGATGTGTCCCCATGAGTCAAGAGCTAGTGCACTTACCTCTTCTGCATCCTCTCTTTGCCAGATGGTGGTGCTGTGCTTCGCAGTAGTTTTTGGCAGCTTCTCTCAGAGCTATGGGCCATACCCTTCTGCTACGAAGATGGTGTTGCCCAGGCAGCATTCCTCGCCAGAGTCCTACACAGACTCTATTGGTAAGTGACAACTATCCCAGTCTTGCTTCTGCCCTGGTTGTGCTTTGGCACTTGCTTTGCACCCCCATAGCTAGCCCCATCCTCAAGTACCTCTTGCTTTTCTGCTCCTTAGCCAGCCATTCCCTAATATAGGTGTGTTTTTCGAAGAAGGATAGTTTGGCAAGCTGTGCTGATGGCAGCAGACTTCATAAACATGGGCAAGGCCTTTTCCCCACTGCATGGTACTTCTCTTTGAAGCAGTGTTGTTTCTGTTTGTGGAACAAAAGCTAGTGGTCTGTGAAAGGTAGCAGGTTTTCTACTCTGTAGCAAATGCTTATATTGTTAAAAAGTGCACCTAATATCAGCTGGTGTGTCCTTTGCTTCTGCGAAGAGTCCAAAGACTGAGTGGGAAACTTAGCATTGTATACCCATAATGAACCAGTTGCTTTCACTGGAAACTATCAAAGTGATTGTTCCATTTTGTTCTTGTTTTGTGAATAATTCAGAGCTTTTTGATCCCTACCATTGCTGTGGTATCTTTCCTCAGCTATCAAATTGCCAGTTAATCACGATGAAAAAAAGACCTTTGCAGCTCTAGTCCTTCTCTGACAGATTCTGTTTCCTGAAACGACCAGAGCTGTTCTCTGAGCTACTTGTTTCTCTCATCTCTTTTTGCCTTCTGTCTTTGCATGCAGTGAGGTCAAGGAGTCTGCTAATTTATGAAGAGCCTCACCAACTGGAGGAGTCGTCGAGCCCGATCTCCTTTGCAGATCACAGTGACAGGCACACAGACACCTCCAAGTACTCGACGCTGTCCCTGGAAGCCGTGCCAGGCACACAGCAGGATGATATCATGCAGTTCACAATAGCCAATGAGACAAGGCTAGAGAAATCGGTGCTGCTGGGCCTGCAGCAGCACAGGTGAGTGCAGGATGGGTTGCTTGTCCTATGGGCGTTCGGCGTCGCTCTCATTTGTGCCTGGAGGCCAGCAGTAAAATGAGGAGCTCAACTCTGCTGGGAGCTGTGAAACATGAAGTGTTTGGTCTCTATCTGGAGAGCTTATAGGCAAAGTTCTTGTTACTCTTGAGAAGTGGTTGCAAGAGTATTGGAGTAGGGCAGCTACCAAACTCAGTGCTTCTGCCAGAAACCTAACCCCTGTAAGCCTGTTAGTTGTGCCTGCCCACTTCTTTAAGCACTTCTGTGTCTCTTAAAGGAAAAAGCTTTTGGCAGTTGGGTGGAAGTGTGAAGCTGTGACTCACTGGGCTTTCTATGAAGTTAGGGTGTGAAGAGCTACAGCGGTGATCTTACGGAAGCGTTACGTTAAGAGGCAGAACTGTAAAGGTATCTGAACTACTTAACACAGAGCTCCTTCATAATTTATTTATTTTTTAACCATTAATGTAAGTTTTTGGTGTCTCTGCGAAAAGAAAGATCTGGTTTAAACACGTGAGTGCAATTTTCTTTCCACTCTACTTTTTCTTGTCCTGCCACCGTCCTGTTGGCCCAGGTCTTGGTCTCTGCTAACAAGCAGTAGCAAGCAAACCGAGCGGTGGAAAGAGGGATTTTGTTTGGAAGCATGCTATTCTGAGGGCTAAGATAGGCCGTATCACCCCAAGCACGCCTCTGAGCTCTTGTGTCGAAGTTATACCTAGAGCCAAAGCGATGACTAATTCAATGTGTTACCATACTCCAACTGACAAGTACGTGGTAAATACTGAGTGCTGTTTTAGCATTAGCCATTTCAAGCAGGATATACACTTCTAAAAATGACTAACTATTGGTGTTAACCTTTGTTGTTCTGTTTTTTTTGTCCCCTGCAGAGTCAGCTCCGAACTGGAAGGAAATGAAACACTGAAGATAATCGAAATAGATAGAAGAGTCAATGCCACCTCTTAAAAATAAAAAAGACCTTTTTTCTTGACTTCCCTCTTTCCCACATGTTTTCAACCAAAGTCCCCCTGACTTGTCATCCTCAGTGAACCAAAGCACAAAAGAGAGAGAGTTCAACTTCTGCGTTGACTGGTGAGGCTGTGACTGCAGATGGGGTCTCTTGTCTTGATAACTCCCTTCCTCACTTCACACACAGCCCCTCTCTTTGCTTTTATTCCTCTCCTGTGTAATGCTGCAAGGTCAGGATTGAATTATGATGGCAGATGCTGCCAGCAGCGTGCTGGTGACTGGTGGGTGTGTGCGTGTGTGCATGCACCTGTCCTAATCTGAGCACAAAGACGTTTTGTAGAAGAGTGAATTATGCAAAACCAATGGGAGCATGTGGGTGATAGGTTTCTTGGGAGAAAGAGGAGATGCGGCACGATGCGGCTCACAATCTATCCACAGCTCTGTGCCTGCTGGTCTACAGCACTTGAGCCTTTTGGGGAGATTGAGATACGTGTGTGTAGCCTGCTTCTGCAGGGACAAGAAAGGGTCCTGATACTGCTGAGTTAGCAGCATGGGCAGTAGAGGGGTTGGCAATGATGCTGCCGAATTGTCCTCCTGTAGCTCTTCCTCTTCCCCCCGCCCAGCCTCTTTATCATTTAATGGGATAGTTTTCTCTCTGGGTCAAAAGCAGTCCTGGTAGGCTTCCCTAGTGCTTCCACCCTTGTGGAATTCAAGCAAAGATCAGTTGCTGTCTTGTCCCACTTTGTGTGGGAGAATTATACTAGTTTAACTAGATCTGTTTAGAAAGCAGGTTTTGTTAAATTTATGCAATGCTTTGGATGGATGTCATTTAGTCTGCTTAAGGCTAATATGTTTAGCTTGAATCAGTTCCTTCCCAACAAACTAAATCAATGTTAGGCTTAAACCAGAAGTGCCTCCTGAGAGGACCATATGGATTTAATTTGTTGTCTTCTAGAAGCATTGATGGAATTTCTTATGTAGACCTGGTCTCAGATTGTCTGGTGTTTTCCTTTCCTTGCCATCTTCCCGTTACTGTTGTAAATAGTATTTATTAGCTTTGCAAAATTTTGTTCAGGCAGTCGTGATGAAGAGAACTGAGCTTTTCTAACCCTGCAAGTGGTCTGGGCAAACTCTGAAATCACTAAACACCCATTCCCTGTCCGCAAACTTTAATTGCGCTGAAGTAAAGCCATGTGTCTTGCCTTCTTACCTCCTTTTTCCAGAGATGTGATCTTAGACCAACTGCTTAGCTGTAAAGATAGAGGTATAGGTAACTCCAGCTAGCGCAGTTCAGGCCTGGAGGTGGCAGATCCTGTGTTAACCATACGGCAGGACAGCCTTTGACCTGAGGAGCTGAGTACGTAGGCAGAGGACAAGGCAAAAGAGGGATGAGGTGAGCATGTAGGGAGGTGAAGTGACTGGCCCAGCTTCGGTGAAAAAGTGAAGAACAGTGCTGAGGTCTGATCCTGGTCCAGTTCTCTTCTCCCCGCTTTGTTTCCTCCTTGTCCCGTGTAGCTGTTGCTTTTAAGGGTTCTCCCTCTCTCAGTACCTTGGTCATGCCTTTGCCCAAGCTGTGTTTCCTGCAATTTCTCCTTGCAGTGGTACAGCTGAATCTACCCCAGGATTTGAGCAGGGTTTTATCTGGTTACTACTGGAGAGCACTCAGACTCCATCGGGCATGGATTTAATGTGGAAATCCTAGTTCGGCAGGCTAGCTTAGCTACTTTACAGTTTAACAGAAGAAGTCAATTTAAAAAAAAAAATAAAAAAAAATGAAGCTCTTTTTTTTTCCTAATGATAAGTAAGGGAAAAACTAACCTAGTCTTAGAAATAATTTTTTACCGTGTACAGTAGATATTTCCTTCAAATATTCTATTTTGTAAAATAATGGATTTGTATTTTATTACAGCAGCTGCCACACCAGCTCCTTTCTTGTTCCTCATATTCCTTAGACTTTCTTCCTTCGCTGTCCTGTTTGCCGCCCTCAGGCATGACTAAGAAGTCAGTGAAATGAATGGAAAGAGGTCCGTGAATTACAGGGGGCTGTGGATCAGTCCCCACTGTGCCATTTTAAGGTGTTTTCACATTAGTGACAGTGAAACATGTGCCTGACTCCATGAGCTAGTGCTGTGTTTTGGTGTACAGATGTGCTTTCTAGGTAATGCCCTATTCATCTATGCAAGTCCTTTTTTTATTTTTTACCTTCGGTGGGAATGCAAGAGAAATGCTGTCATAGTCTGTTTCTTCTTGGCATGGGTCAGTCTCCTCCTAAAGTCTCTTTCCATTCCCAGTGATCCTACTGGGTCCTCTGAATCATTCCAGTATCCAACAACTTTTGTACGATTTTGGGGTTTTTTGACAATTTAAGGCTTCACATAAGTAACGAACACTGGTGGGTGTCATGAGGGGTGGCTGCACTGCTTAGCCACATGAGGTCAGCAAAGTGACAGCAGAGAGGTGGGACTGACCCGTTACAGTATGAATGGTCAGTGTAAGTGGGTAAGGTCATGGCTTAGAAAAATTCCTTAAATGGTCTTTTTTTTCAGAGCACCCATAGTTTTCCACCTCAGAGGGCAGTTGAGAATGGTTAAGTCTTCTGCAAATGAGGCCCTGAGCTGTCAAGCGCAACAGTTTGCACTTTGCAAGTGGGAGGCTGTCCTGAGCTGCCTGAGCTCATGCCCGTTACCAGTTAAATGGATCACCTCCCATTGTAGATACAGCTGACTTCACTGAATTAAAACCAAAATCGAATTATTTCTCAGTGCTTAAAGGACAGATGATTTTGCTACATCCAAGCTGGGATGGCCACACTGATTTTCTTGTAACCGTTTGATAATCTATTTCTATAATCTTAATTTTTGTAATCCATTAAGTTATTTTTAGGTACTCTTTTTGGGGAATCTCTTGACCTAGCATACACATTACTTGGGGATTCATTATATTAAATATTACTTCTTTGTAGTAAAAAAGTCTTTGCTTTACTTTGGTGTGTTTGTGATAATTTCTCTTCAGGGGCCTTAATAGAACAGGTTTCTCTGCTAGGTACCTAGGGGCCAAAGAATCTCCTGTCGTCACCTACCCACAGGCTGTTACCCAATGAGGACCTCACTTTCTCCAGAGGCAGTTTCCGCCCATGTTAGGTACCTGGCAGGGGGACAGAGGACACGTACAATTGTGCTGCCAGCCTCAGCAGCCCAGGGGTGACCCAGGCATGGATGCTGATGCGCTGCAGAGCACGTGGAAAGGCAGCTGTGTGGGCTCTGTGTTAAGGACGCAGGGAAGGAGTATTCAGGGAGGGTGCCAGTTATAAGTGCTTTTCATTAGCTCGGCTGCATTACTTGAGGTCTTAGCCTTCTGCCAGTACGTGTTTTGCAGTGATCAGTGACTCGGTGCTGTAGAATAATGTGTGTGGATGGACAGGGTAGGCAAAATGCCTTATGTGCTACTTAATTTCCATTTCTACTAGAGGACTTAAATGATCCTTAGAGTCTTCAGCTGTAACATGATGCTGCTTGTCAGCACAATTTTATACTGACTAGTAAACTTACCTTTTGGCCTGTAGCTTTAAAGCATGTCTAGGTCTGTTGGGTCTTTGCTTAGGGAGATAAGCTATGAAGGAATGTAGGGCATTATTTATATATATATATATTTTAAAAGTATCAAGCACAGGGCATGTGACAGTTCTAACCTTGTTACCAGTGCGTAGATGATCTTGGGTTTTTTCCCCAGGCTATTTATAGTTCTTTGCTGTGTTTCTCTTATATCATCTGTACCATTCAATATTTTTCAGCAGAACAGTCTAATAATGGATTAGGCTGAGGTTCTTAGGCCAGATTCCAGCTGATACAATGCAGCAGGCTTCTCACTGCTTTTGGAGGCTCCAGGTCTGATTTATACTGGCAGGGGGCCTCTTCTGTATCTCTCTGTGTAATCTTGTATCTCAGTATATTCTTGATTTTTCTAAGGTAGACCTGAAAATGAATCTAAAAACCTTTTTTGGTTTTTTTTCTGCTGAAGAAACCAGCCCAGCTCTCCACTCCCATCGCCCCAAACTGTCAGTGGTGAATTCTGTCTAGACACATTTAGAATGTAGGTCAAGTAAGTGAATGATATTAATTGCTACGTTGGGAAGGATTTCCACTGAGTATTTGGGCTCTAGATTCTAGCTAATGCCAAGAGGCCATTGTACAAAACCCACTCAGCTAAGAAAAGAAGTATACGGAGTATTTTTATACTCTTGGTGACTAAAATATTTCTTTCTCAAGTCACTAATTAGAAAGAGAACATTTTGTATTCTGAAGGTGAAATGATAGGTCAGTACCTTGTAACTACAAAAGTTATACTAGCCTATATAAGTAGTGTAGCGCTATGATATGTTGCTGCTTGCACTATAGTGTTAAGGATAAACAACTTCGAGACCTGGCTTACGTGTTAAGGTCTTTGCAAATAAGACATAAGGATTCAGTCGATGGGACAGGATATTGTAGCTTTCTTGCGGCCAATAAAATGTCAGTGAGCATTAAGGGATATGCTCAGGGTGTGATCCCAGTTAGTACTTATGTCATCAGCATCCATTGGAGACTCCAGGACTGGAAGGGAAATCGCTGTTTAGTTTTGTGGTTTTCATGTCAAGCATTTTCCTGCTTTACCAAGGTATGTATATGAATTGACTTCCTACACAGAAGAGGGTGCATCTCGCAGGAAGCTCTCATTTGTGATGCTGAAGTGGGATTCGTATATTCTTTATGAGCAGCAATCTCTTCTCTGCCCTAAAGCCCATCTCCATACGCCTCTTCCAAGAGATGGAACTGATTAGGTTCAAAACACAGGGAAGCTGGATTTATAGATCTATCTTATGGAAAAGGTGAAAAAACAGGTGAAGGGACTCCTGACATCACTGGGAAACCTAGTTCTTGATTCCATAAATGAGCAATGACAGGCTTTTTCATTAGTTCCCCCCTTGCTTTAGCTTTCCTCTTCCCCTTGCTCTTTAATACTATACAGTCTTATTTATGCATATCTGACCTTTGTGGTATATGCCATTTTCCCTTCCAACCAGCAGGTAAAAATCTTTCCAAATTTTAGCAGTCCATAATTAAGGGAGTGGAAGGGAGAGAAGGGAAAGCAGAGGCAAGTAATCGATTGCTTTTAACAGACCTCTGCATGTATCTGACTTTGCCATATCAGATTTTACTTCAATGGTGCTGATGTACTGGCCTCTCATTTTGTTAATTTGTACAGTTTGCAAGAATGAGTGTGAGTGTGTGTGTATCTGTGCACGTGTGCATGGTGAGCAATTAAAAAAAAAAAAGGTTTTTTTTTTAAATGTAGTAAGTGTCACTAATTAGAGGCATCTACCTGAACACACATGGCACATTCCACTTAGTGCAACAGAAAGTCCAGGCGTTTCTCTCTGAAACCCATTCACATTCCACATCACCGAGCACTCATAAAGCTGTCGTGTAAATTGCTGTCTGAAGTGTGTCCTATTAGCAACTGAAAGTTGTTGCACTGTGTCATTTTGTGTATATGCATAAATTGTCTGGCCTTTCTGTAGGACAGCTCTAGTTTTCTGCAAAAAGATAATTACTTTAGGCATTATTGTATCTTTGGGTGTCATTTTTATTCTGCTGAAATGTGGCTTTGAATGCTTTTCTTTTTTTTTTTTTTTTTTTAATTCCTCTTTAAAAGAGTGTAAGTTAGCCTTAAAACATGGCCCTGGAGAGCTGACAGCTCAGGGAACACAACATGTTGAACTAGTCTTTTCGGAGAGGACCTAAAGATCCCCCTTTCCCCAGGAGTGCTACTGCCCTAATTGCCCCAGGGGTGCCGTAAGGTGCCAGCAAAGGGAAGCAGTTTGCTCTCAGAGGGCCACATAAGTAGATCACAGTTTCCCTGTGATTCCCTGGGCCTTCCAAGGGTAAATTACCTGGTGTTACCCTCTTGAGGAGAAATACACAACCAGGGCCAAAGCCATTGCCTTGGGCTGTGCAAAAGAATACCTTGTGACTCTGAGTCACTACGTGTGACACCCCTGAGGCATTTCAGCTGATCTTTCCTTTTCCTTCTGTTCATGCTGTGGTACAGTATGGGTTTATGCAAGCATTTAAAACTATCTAAACCGAAAAGGACGGTGATACTAGTGCAAAAGCACACCCCCCTATCTTCGGATTGCAGGTATCTCTGTTCATTTTGCCATAAATCCGTTCAACTCTCTGTGTGTTCAATGGCCTCCCTGTTTTTGTACAAGTGCTGTCATCTGGATTTGGTCCCACCTGATTGTTCACACTGCAAATATGTCCATTGAGTGGAATGAAATTGCTGTTTTTCCTTTTTAAATAATCTGCTTAATTCTACGAAAGAACAGACTACCTGATTTTGTAGCCTAAATATGTATGTAGCTAAGTATGTTACGCTTTTCATTTCTTGCAAATAAATATTTTCTGTAGAAAAAGCAAGTACAACTTGTTTGCTTTTCTGGTGGCTGGAAAAGATCTGGGCCCTTGGCTTTCCCAAGCGCGGTGCTGTACGCAATGTGTCCGTCTTCCAACTTAGCAGAAGCCTGGTAATTTAGCACATTGCTGGACAGAGAAGGTTAAAAGCACGGGTGTGGGTTTTTGCTGGGGCTGGCTGCCCCTTCCCTTTTCTGAGATTAGCAGAGATTTATATCTGCCAATAATAGGTGGAAATTAGGTGAAGGCTGATGGCATTTGACAATGATAATGGCACTTGAGTGCAACTGTGAGATACAGCCCCCCTAATATTAAATTCTCTCTTTGCAAAAGTGGGATCTGGGAAGGCCAATGCTGAAGTGGGCACTAGCTTCAGCCTGGTGATACTAGTCTGCTAGAGCGTGCTGGAGCTTGACTTGTGTGGCCCAAGTACCTTCTGGAAGGTGAAGCCTTTCCCTGTGCTGACTTTACACGGGGCAGCTTATAGCTTAAACTGAACTCTTGAAAGAGCTCTTGGTTTTTAGGAGATAAGTCCTCTGCTGACCTTGGCTCCCTCCCTTACCCTGACTCACCCCTGAGATAGCTCAGGAGCTTTCTCCAGCCATTCAGAAGCTGCCATTTTGCCCCTGCAAACAGTTGGGATCATTTCCCACAGCCCAAAAGCAGCATCCAGCCAGGGCACAAGAGTTGACCTTTGCTCACTGTGAGTAGACATGGAAAAGAAAATATGTGATTTCTTCCAGCTTGGGGAATCTATGGCTTTGCGTGCCACCCAGGGTATTTAGCGATGGATGGCCTAGTGCAGATGTGAAAATCATCCTGTGCAGAGCTGGTGTAGTCGTTCGTATTACGGCAATTTTCTACTAGAAAAGGAATCTTGCATATGGGTACCACGCAGCCATGTGTTGCCTGGTCTAGTCGAGAGGTGGCGTCGTTGCCCATGACAGGGAGGTTGGACTAGATGATCTCTAAGGTCCCTTCCAGCCTATGATTCTATATAATAGCAACCAAGAGCTTATCCTCTGCAGTAAATACTAGTGAGGGAAGTTTACTGAACTGAAAACGAGAATGTGACAGATGGCTTTGGTGCCTCCTTTTCAAGGCCTCTTAAAGGTGACTGCTTTAGAAGTGGTGGAAGGTAGTGTACCACAAAAATTGGATCACCCTGGCCTGCACTAAGTTTGTGGCTGATGTGGATTTTCAGAAATGCTTTGAATCTAGGCGAAAGAGTTTAAAGTAGCAAAAGAAATTGGCAGTGAAGGAAAAAAAAACCAAACCCAAACCCAAACCAGCTATTCTCCCCTGTGCTCCACCCTGGTTCTTTTAACCCAAGGATTGTCTTTGTTGCCCATCACCATTCACTATCACAAGAAAAGGACATTGGAATTAGAGGTTTATTGTTTTCCCTATCCTATCTGTTTGGTCTGTTCCATGGCACACACAGCCTCGGTGCAGTGCAGTAACAGAGTAACTTCCCCCAGTGGAGCCCGGTTCTGGCACCAGAACCTACTACCTAACCCCGCCTCGGTTACAGCAGATGACAGCTCTTTCTCACAAAATTTGGTTTCTGTATCTGAATGAAGAAGACCTGTGATGCTTCATCTCAGAAGGTGGGTGGAGAAGGGCCTTATTTTGTCTTTAAAAGTTCTGCATCCCACTCCTTTGCTCTCATCATTTCAGAGACTATCGCAGCCACCGCCTTTCTCTTGCTGCTGCTGGGTGCCCCTTGCTTTCTAAACAGGCAATTTCACTTGCCAGAACTATTGATCCAGGGCACTTGTTAGCACCATCAAGCCATACGTAACGTTTTTAGAGGAAAATCGTTAGGCCACGACGGATTGGGGAAGTTTCCCTCAGCTTAGTTTTAGCTGAGCTCAGTTCCTCCAAGCATACAAAATGTGGACTGGTGATTAACGATTGGTTAAGCATCTCCTTGGGTCTCAGTGCTACCTTTAAAACATCACACAGCAGGCGATGCTGCAGGGAGCCTGTGATTAAAAAAGAAACCCACATACAATGGAGAAATGCTGGGTGATGAGCTGTCAGCCTCACTACCTATCACCCTCTGGTACATGCTGTTCTGTTTCAATTCAAGGCGGAATTTTGATACTAATTTCTCAGGCTGATTCCTATTGCAGGGCAGGAGGGAGAGTGTCCAAACACAGCTTGCAATGCCTCTCACAGCATGGCGTGGGTAGTAAGTTCTCACCCTTTGCTCTTAGCTGTTGCTTGTACCTGTTTTACAACAGCACGGATTTCGCCACCCGGCATGTGTTTCGTGGCAGATTCATTACTGCTGCTCCCTTTCACGCGTTTTAGAAATATGGACCTCATTAGCCTGGAGTTTAGAAGCAGTGAGCAAAAACTTGCACCTTTGCCATAAATAAAATAATTCTGTAGGTGCTGTGCCCTCGAGAGAGACAGCGCTGGATGGGGACCAAGGAAATGAGCCTTTGGGTCTAGTCCAGCTCACGGTGTGCTGATGAATTCGGCTGACCCTTCTCCATGTGTCAGATTCCTGATCTGTGAAATGGGGCCAGTGGTGGCTTCCTCCTCTTTATAAAGCACGCTGAGATCAAACAAAGTGAGGTGATCCAGAGAAGGTAGTAATTAGAAACAACAGCATATTTTGGTTTCATATTGAATGAATAACACCTGTGTGTCCTGTCTCCCTCTACTTTGTGCTTCAAAAAGTTCAAGCGATTGAGTTAATTTCTCATTTTCTTGGTGCTGTCTTTTGCGGGCTTCAAGTGGTCCACACAGAAGCCAGGAATGACTTGTTTCACTTTTTATTATTGAATTAATGTTAGACTGTATTTGCATGATTTCTTCCTATAAAATTACTTTTTATATGCAAATTCTGGCCCTTGTCTTTGCTGTAGTAAAACTCAGGAAACATAACCACTGTAGAGTACATTCACATCTGTTTGGTTGTCTCACTTCCACTGTCTAAAGAAGTGCTTAGGTTCTAGTCAGGCCTTTTTAAAAACTGTTTGGTAAAACCTGGGTTTGATCCATGATGTTTGTGAAGAGGCAACACCCAGGCACTTCCAAGCCAGGATCAGGCACTTCTTGTCACCTCCACTGAACACCTTAGCAACAGGAATCGGGACATATTTCTAGCTATGGCAGCCTACCCACAGAAAGGGGAGCAGTGCTGTGAAGTAGCTGAAAAATGGTAAAAAAATAGAATGTAGCAGAAGCTACTAACTCGCCAGAGAGCTTAACAGAGTCAGTGCTTTGCAGGGTGAAGCTGCTCTGTCCAGCCGTGAGTCTGCTGAGGTGAGGCAGGTTGGTCAATGTTAAGCCCCAGGATCCCTCCATTACCTGATGCATAAGCAGTGCTCAGCTTGAACTTCTAATGCTGACCGCAAGTGAATGGTTTTATAGGTAGAGCTATTGGCGTTGGATCTGGGAAGGGAAGCTGCAGGTTCAGACGTGCTTTAAAAAAACCTAAATCTGAGGGGATGCGAATACATACGTAAGTATTTTTGTGCATTTTCCTGGAGGTGTGAATTTTTGGAGTTATCTTGAGGATGAATTTTGTATGACCTTAAGGAATATGGACCATTCAAAGGAGACTGACGTTTCACTGGCTAGCCTGGCACACCATAGAAGTAGGGTTGCCTCACCCCTTTCTTCCCCACTCCCTTCTCCTCTTTTCCAGATATCCACCTCTTAACCATTAGGAATAGGATTTTTTTTCAGTCCCTCTCACTCTGGACAAAACTTACTGCAGTGCACGCAGCTTGTGCAGACTGGAGTGCTCAGAATGGGATTTATCAGGCATGTGAGTAAAGGAATAAACCTCCTTCCCTTGGCTTTACTCCAAAAGGCTGAGTTCCCTTCTTTCTCCTCATTTCCTCTTTCATTCCCACCATCCACCCTGCTATTCAAGGCATGCAGTATGGTGAGAAGTTTCCACTCAGAAAAAAAAAGAGCTTCCCACCTGCTTCTCAGCTCTCCTAGATGAGCAGGGGAGTCTCTGCGGAGTGATGTGAGGTGCTCCTTCCTAACCTGAGAGCTCAGCCCTTGGCATTAAGAAATGAGATCCCGGCCAAGGAAATTCATGCTCTTGTGAGCCTGACGATCCCAAATACCTGCAAAACCTGTGAAAAATCTATTTTCATGCTCATTTTTTCTTTCTGATCCAGCGGTACGTCTGTAGCCACGTCTCAGAGCAAACGTGATGCTCTGACGAAGTTTCTGTTTTTACTACTTTTCTCAAACCACAGGAATTGACAGCTATGCCACAAGTGTAGTTGTGTAAGCAGGGCTTTCCCTCACGAGCCTCAGATTCTCTCATAATTGCTCATATTCAGAGGAAAAAAAAAGGCCTAGGAAGTCGATTTAGCACTTTGTGTTGGAAATGAGTCATGCAAATCGCAGCAGTCAGACGAAAAACAGGTGATCCCGGAGCACAGCGCAAATGTGGTCGTGTGGGCAAAATGGTTATTGACAAGCAGGAGCTACCAGAGGGTTTATGCTGGAGGAGGAGGAGGATGTGGCTCAGTGGTGTGGACGTTCGCTGGAAAGGAGGGTGTTAGGAAATTCTGATTAGCTGTTGGGCTTTGCTCCAGATGCTCTGGGGGAGGCAGAGCGATTAGCTGGGGCACAGGCCCCAGAGCTGCTCTCACGCGGACCAAAGGCTAAAAGAATAAAGCTGTGAGCTGATTCACACTGTTCTGCCCTCCAAGTGCAAAATTAATTTGCAATTAAAGTGGGGTTTTTTGCACTTGCCATTGGTGCCTTCTCATGGCAACAGACCATATGGTTTTCACCAGCAACAAAACCTTGAAGATACCATTGGTGAGAGAGGGGCTTATGGCACTGCTCCTCATCATTAGAACTGGCTGTTGAGCTAGGTCTGAACTGGTCTTTGGCAGTTCCACCCAAAAATAATTTAGCTTCTCTCTGCAAAAAATAGTTGTCACATGCTCTTAAATTGGATACTTTCACTCGCAGCATTGGCTGCTAATTTCCCTGGAAGTTCAACTGGAGATTTTCCAATGAGGTCCCAGCTCTCCATGGAAGAGGCATCGACGGTTTCAGTAGAGCTCCATGCTGGTGTGCAGATCTCTCTGCACGCAGCCCAGAGCAGGATCCAGATCTTCTTCCGGCTCGAAGGAGAGGTTCACTTAAAAGGGCCGGTTAGCTCAGTCAGTTGAGCGTAGCGCTAACAACACTAAGGTTGCGGGTTCGATTCCCGTTTGGTCCCCATGTGTTGCCTGATCTAGTCGAGAGGTGGTGTCCCTGGCGGCAGGGAGGCTGGATTAAAATGATCTCTTATGTCCCTTCCAGCTTAGGACATTCTATGATGATTC